>NC_069500.1:1446281003-1446348503 GCF_027579735.1 Bombina bombina | reverse complement strand
CATTACTTCCAATGAAAAGTGTAGAAAATTTAGAAATACACTTAGGAGGAATACTATAGTGGGGATCGCCTAAATAGTGCCATTGTTTAAAATTGTTTCTTTGTGGTTTCCCATTTTGTGTTTTTAGTTCTATTCGCACCTTGTTACTTGAGTCCTTGAGAAACGCAGTTTTGCTGAAGCGCGTAGAGCTCTAATAAATGTACTTTGGAGCTATTTTAACTGTTGGTTTAACTTAATTTAAAATCAGCTATTTCTTCAATACATTTGAATTTCTTCATTATATCTTCTGAGTATCTTCTATTAAGTATTATGTAGGTGTTAGCTGTACTTCTCTAATGTTATCATTTCACTTCAAAGCCCTTGTGAAGAGGTCAGTGGCGCTGAATGCATTCGCTTTCTGACTACAACCACAAACTGACCCTAATATTAATTACACTAACAGAAGCCAGGCATCTCCTTAAAGGGACACTGTACCCAAAAATTTTCTTTTGTGATTCAGATTGAGCATGAAATTTTAAGCAACTTTCTAATTTACTCCTATTATCAAATTTTCTTCATTCTTTTGGTATCTTTATTTGAAATGCAAGAATGTATGTTTAGATGCCGGTCCATTTTTGGTGAACAACCTGGGTTGTCCTTGGTAACCTTCTTCTCTGTAACCAACCATGACCATAACACTTTTCACTGTAACTAAATATAACACTCTTCACTATAACTAACCCTAACCCTAACCCTTTCTAATCATAACTATCACTAAATATAACCTTCTTCTCTGTAACCAACCATGACCATAACACTTTTCACTGTAACTAACCTAACACTCTTTACTGCAACTAACCCTAACCATAACACTCTTCACTGTAACTAACCCTAACCCTTTCTAATCATAACTATCCCAAAATATAACCTTCTTCACTGCAACACTCTTCACTGTAACAAACCCTGACCATAACACTTTTCTCAGTAACCAACCCTGACCATAACACTCTTCTGTAACTAACCCTAACCCTTTCTAATTAAAACTATTCCTAAATATAACCTTCTCCGTAACCAACCCTGACCGTAACACTCTTCACTGTTACTAACCTTAACCCTTTCTAATCATAACTATTGCTAAATATAACCACCTTCTCTGTAACCAACCCTAACACTCTTTACTGTTATTAACCCTGACCATAACCCTTTTCACTGTAACTAACCCTAACCAAAACACTCTTCACTGTAGCTAACCCTTTTTAATCATAACTATCCTTAAATATAACGTTCTTCTCCATAACCAACCCTGACCGTAACACTCTTCACTGTAACTAACCCTAACCCTTTCTTATTATAACTATCCCTAAATATAACATTCTTCTCCGTAACTAACCCTGACCATAACACTCTTCACTGCAGCTAACCCTTACCTTTTCTAGGCATAAATATTCTTAAATATAACAACCTCCTCCGTAACCAACCCTGACCATAACACTCTTCACTGTAACTAACCCTGACCACAACACTCTTCACTGTAATTAACCCTAAACCCTTTCTAATCATAACTATCCCTAAATATAACCACCTTCTCCATAAACAACCCTGACCATAACACTCTTCACTGTAACTAACCCTAACCAAAACACTCTTCACTGTAATTAAACCCTAAACCCTTTCTAATCATAACTATCCCTAAAAATAACCAGCTTCTCCGTAACCAATCCTAACCATAAAACTTTTCACTGTAGCTAACCCTGACCATAGCACTCTTCACTGTAACTAACCCTAACCACAACCCTTCACTGTAACTAACCCTAACCCTTTCTAATCATAACTATCCCTAAATATAACGTCCTCCTCCGTAACCAACGCTGATCGTAACACTTTTCATTGTAACTAAACCTCACCCTTTCTTATCATAAGTATCCCTAAATATAACCTTCTTCTCCATAACCAACCCTGACCATAACACTCTTCACTGTAACTAACCCAAACCACAACAATCTTCATTGTAACTAACCCTAATGATAACACTCTTCACTGTAACTAACCCAAACCACAACAATCTTCATTGTAACTAACCCTAACGACAACAATCTTCACTGTAACTAACCCAAACCACAACAGTCTTCATTGTAACTAACCCTAACAACAACAATCTTCACTGTAACTAACCCTATCTAATCATAACTATCCCTAAAAATAACTACCTTCTCCGTAACCAACCCTGACCATAAAACCCTTCACTGTAACTAACCCTGACCATAACACCCTTCACTGTAACCAACCCTGACCATAACACTCTTCACTGTAACTAACCCTGACCATAACACCCTTCACTGTAACTAACCCTAACCATTTCTAATCGTAACTATCCCTAAAAATAACCACCTTCTCTGTAACCAACCCTGACCATAACACCCTTCACTGTAACCCTAACCCTTTCTGATCATAACTATCCTTAAACATAACCACCTTCTTCATAACCAACCCTGACCGTAACACTCTTCACTGTAACTAACCCTAACATTCATCACTGTAACTAACCCTAACACTCTTCACTGTAACTAACCCTAACCATAACACTCTTCACTGTAACTAACCCTAACACTCTTCACTGTAACTAACCCTGACAACAACACTCTTCACTGTAACTAACCCTGACCATAACACCCTTCACTGTAACTAACCCTAACCATTTCTAATCGTAACTATCCCTAAAAATAACCACCTTCTCCGTAACCAACCCTGACCATAACACCCTTCACTGTAACCCTAACCCTTTCTGATCATAACTATCCTTAAACATAACCACCTTCTTCATAACCAACCCTGACTGTAACACTCTTCACTGTAACTAACCCTAACATTCATCACTGTAACTAACCCTAACACTCTTCACTGTAACTAACCCTAACCATAACACTCTTCACTGTAACTAACCCTAACACTCTTCACTGTAACTAACCCTGACAACAACACTCTTCACTGTAACTAACCCTAACCCTTTCTAATCATAACTTTCCCTAAATATAACCACCTTCTCCGTAACCAACCCTGACCGTAACACTCTTCATTGTAACTAACCCTAAACACAACACTCTTCACTGTAACTAACCCTTTCTAATCATAACTATTCCTAAATATAACCACCTTCTTCGTAACCAACCCTGACCATAACACTCTTCACTGTAACTAACCCTAACACTCTTCACTGTAACTAACCCTAACCATTTCTAATCATAACTATCCCTAAATATAACCTTCTTCTCGGTAACCAACCCTGACCGTAACACTCTTCACTTTAATTAACCCTAACCCTTTCTAATCATAACTGTCTCTAGATACAACCTTCCTCTCCATAACAGCCCTGACCGTAACACTCTTCACTGTAACTAACCCTGACCATAACACTCTTTACTGTAACTAACCCTGACCATAACACTCTTCACTGTAACTAACCCTATCTAATCAAGACTATCCCTAAATATAATCTTCTTCTCTGTAACCAACCCTGACCATAACACCCTTCACTGTAACTAACCCTGACCATAACACTCTTCCCTGTAACTAACCTTGCCCATAACAGCCTTCACTGTAACTAACCCTAACATTCTTCACTGTAACAAACCCTAACCACAACACTCTTCACTATAACCAACCCTGACCGTATTACTTTTCACTGTAACTAACCCTTTCTAATCAAAACTATTCCTAAATATAACCACCTTCTACGCAACCAACCTTGACCGTAACACTCTTTATTGTGTAACTTACCCCTTTCTAATCATAACTATTCCTAAATATAACCACCTTCTTCGTAACCAATCTGGACCATAACACTCTTCACTGTAACTAACCCTGACCATAACATTCATCACTGTAACTAACCCTAACCACAACACTATTCACTGTAACTAACCCTATCCCTTTCTAATCATAACTATTCCTAAATTCAATTACCTTCTCTCTAACCAACCCTGACCATAATTCTCTTGACTGTAACTAACCCTGACTATAACACTCTTCACTGTAACCCTAACCAAAACACTCTTGACTGTAACTAACCCTAAACCCTTTCTAATCATAACTATCACTAAATATAACCACCTTCTCTGTAACACACCCTGACCGTAACACTCTTTACTGTAACTAACCCTAACCCTTTCTAATCATAACTATCCCTAACTATAACCACCTTCTCCGTAACCAACCATGACCATAACACTCTTTTCTGTAACTAACCCTGACCATAACACTCTTCACTGCAACTGTAACTAACCCTAACCCTTTCTAATCAAGACTATCCCTAAATATAATCTTCTTCTCCATAACCAACCCTGACTGTAACACTCTTTGCTGTAACTAACCCTAACCATTACACTATTGTAACTAACCCTAACATTCTTCACTGTAACAAACCCTAACCACAACACTCTTCACTGTAACTAACCCTAACTCTTTCTAATCAAAACCATTCCTAAATATAACCACCTTCTCCGCAACCAACCCTGACCGTAACACTCTTTACTGTGTAACTTACCCTACCCCTTTCTAATAATAACTATTCCTAAATATAACCACCTTCGGTAACCAATCCGGACCATAACACTCTTCACTGTAACTAACCCTAAACACAACACTATTCACTGTAACTAACCCTAACCCTTTCGAATCATAACTATTCCTAAATTCAACTACCTTCTCCGTAACCATCCCTGACCGTAACACTCTTCACTGTAACTAACCCTGACCATAACACTCTTCACTGTAACTAACCCTGACCATAACCCAGTCCCAGCATAATTAGCCTTAGCTATAACCTTGCTTTAATAAAAGACTCTCCTCACTCTAATTTAGCTCCACATGACTACCACCATAATTATTCTTCTATGTCCTATCCAGCTCAGTGCTTTTTTACTTGGCCATCCATTACCTGAGTTGTGGTTAGTGGGTATTTGTGGGAACAAAACATGCAGATATAGGAAGCTGGGTTAGCAATACGTTTATTGTGGGGTGAGATTGCACATATCACATTCACTCACATATGTGCCCAGGGATTCCCATGTTACTGGGCCCCACATATCCTTATAGAGGAAAAGGTTGTGTTTTTCTGAGGTGTATTTGCTGTATGAAGTTTGGGGGTGTTGCTAAAAGGAGTGAGTTCTTAGAACCTAGAATCTCACAATGCCAATACCAGATCACATATGAATGATTTAATGCCTATATCTCTTGTCATGCGCCTTGCAAACCTGCACATATGGGTGGGTTATACCAGAAGCCACTGACTGCTAATGATGCCTAGAGGGACACAAATGGCTTGTAGAGTACCGGTCAATTATCATCTGTCATCCCAACGTAGGTTACGTATGTTATGCTGACATAATCTCTCACCATTTGTAGAATTTGGCTTCATTTTGTGATCAAATGAATTTAAACCTCATCCTGTATAACATTCCTTGTTCATGACCCATCACCCACTAACATCTATGTGCTTACCTCATGTTTATTACATAACACTCGCTCAGCTTCTCACACACACTCTGGACTGATAATAATGTTTAGCCCACAACACAGGGAGTGCAGCAGATATATTGTTTGTCGTTCCTTGTGTATGTTTTATTCAGGTGTATAAAGTAAAAACTGAACCAGACCTGACACCCTACATATCTATAGTACCCATATCTATAATAGATTATGCCCTCAAGTTAAACCAAGGTATTTAGACTCAAATCCTCCAATCATACGTATGGATCTATTGATGATGTGGTGTATTTTGTACGCCAACAGACATCACCTTACAATATACAATTATTAAATTAATAAAAACACATTACAGTGTATATAAAAAGATAAGACGTATGCACAAAGTCCAATTCTGCTGAAATTTTAGAGGGACAATTGCTCATATAGCAAGAGATTAAATAAATATTCACAACTATATAACTGTGAAAAAGAATATCTATCAAATTATATACACTCACATTTCTAAGTATTAGCATTAACTGGACTAAAAGACACACAAAATATGTAAAGGATTAATTGTCCTATGTAAGCTGCTAAAATAAATAAACCTACTTAACTATACTTAACTATACCAACATTAAACTATAAATAAACACCAAGAGACAATAGTTGGATACAAGACCCGTGGGTCACATTTATTGTGAAACAACCAGAAACCATCAGTATTATTAAATAATCAGAACAGGTGGTGGCAATCGGAGCCTAAGTATAGAAACCCTTGCAAAAGAGATGGTCACGGGGGCCAAGCAACTGAAAAAGAAGAGCTCAGCTCGATGCACATGATGGAACTTAGGGAGTTCTCACCCACCACAAACCAATTGGAGTACCCCCAGACTCGAGCCTGAGGATGCCATTCTCACTGCAATGGCCATCACTCAACCTCTCAGCCTACGGCTAGGGCCCTGACCAAACGCCTAAGCCAGGGTGCAAGTTACTAAAAAACTCCAAGACTGTAGGTCCAGGATCGAGTCACACAGCATGTATAAACCGGGGGAGTAGAAACTACCATCCTCTGACTCATAGATGTAGTTAGCCTAACCCTCCTAATGCTAAGAACATTCTACCGGACCTCTTAAGGAGAAACACAAAAAACAATTGCCGCCAACCTGCAACATAACAAAAAGGGGAAGAGAGGAGGGAGCAAAGAGTCCACAGGAGCAAAGAGGAACTGGATTTCCTGACCTGGGCCTATAAACAGAGTACAAATCCTGTCCCCCTTTCGTACAATGTTGCCACACACACTATCACAGCATTCAGTTCTTAAGGGCCTTCGGGCTAGGACCCTCATGATTGAAACTCCTGTGATGCAGCGATTATATTCCAAGGGGATCCGCTGCAATGTCAAGGGAGTCAGCAATAGATTCCAGGTTGCTGACATCTATAACAGACAGCATCGTTTAGAGGCGTTTTACTATACATCCCAATGGGCAGCGATGCTGGTGATATATTCCCACTGGCATCACTGCTGGTAATGTTTAGTAAAGGATCCTTTGGAATATATTGCACTGAGCCTAACAACTCTACTGTGTACCCCCAAACTGACAAAACCCACCACCACAAACTAACCCTACACTACTTAACCCCTAAACCACCTATAGTCCACTTCAACAAACCATCTACCCTATTAACCCCATAAACTGTCATTAGCCCACCAAAACAAACCATATACGCTACTGACTCCTAAACCACCATTAGCCCACTGGAAGAAACCTTCAATCCTATTAACCCCTAAACCACCCAAATCTTCTACACTACTTAAAGGGACATGAAACCCAATTTTTATTTATTTTGTGATTTAGAAAAAACTTGATTTTAAACAACTTTCTAATATACTTCTATTATTTAATTTGCTTAATTCTCTTGATACGTTTTGCTGAAAAACATATCTAGATAGGCTCAGTAGCTGCTGATTGGTGGCTGCACACAGATGCCTCTTGTGATTGGCTCACCCATGTGCATTGCTATTTCTTCAACAAAGGATATCTAAAGAATTAGGCAAATTAGATAATAGAAGTGAATTGGAATACTGTTTAAAATTGTATTCTCTACCTGAATCATGAAAGACAATTTTTGGGTTTAGTGTCCCTTTAACTACCAAACACCTAACCCCCACCTCTAACCTAACACCCCCTAAGTTACAGAAAATAACAAACACAAAAATGACTAAAAAGAAAATAACACAATACCAAGAAAAGACACTACTAAAATATAAAACCCATATTTATGCCTATACTAAATCTAAAGCCCCCTTTAAAAAAAAAAAACCTTCCCCAAAATAAAAAAAACTATTATACTAGCACTAAAAGTTACCATAGTAATAGCTCTTAGAATGGCTTTTTGTGGGGCATTGCCCTATAGCAATTTAGCACCCTGTTCTACAATAAAAGTAACCTCCACCCGTCCTCCAAAAAAGTCTACTCTGAAAATTGCCTAATAAGTGCATTTGGGAAGGCATTGCCCGCAGGGCTCCTTTATGTTAAAAAAATCCCTTAAAAAAAAAAAGTTGCGTGATAAGAACATTTTGTCCTAGAGTTTTCAGCTATTTTTACTTTTAAGAAAAAACTAAAAAACCCTATTATAAAAAAAACATCATACAAAAAAAAGGTAAAAAAAACCCTATTCTTAAAAAAAGACTGCTCTTAGATGAGTGTTATAAACTGCTATTTGTAACTGGCCCTTTAAATGGAAAATTGCCCTGCTTCCCTGGATTTTGGAGAAGCCTATTTGCCAGCCTCCTTCCACATGACTATGGCCCCTGGAAGATTGTGCCCCTGAAAACATATTAACTTTTATTGGGTGTGTATGGCCCTTTAAGAACCGTCTGGGGACATATTGTGACTTTGGTGAACAATGCCCCTTTAAGACTATGTCCCCAGACCTGTGAAATGACTTGTCCCTGGCTTTCTCCCACTTGGTTCAGTTTCATTGTGTGCCATTAAGTGCTATGTGACAGACCCTTCGGTCAGAACTACAGAGATAACTTTGTTCAGCTTCAAGAAGCATTCTAAATACAAGTTTGCTGGGATCAGCTCTAATTAAGTTTAGTGATAAAACATTCCCATTGTCTAATCAGACTTCTAGTAGTGATAAGGTGGACTGCATTGTTTTATTGTGTGTAAACTGTTATCTGCTGAAGTAATGTTGTGGCCTGTCAAAGGGAGTGTCTCTATCTAATATCAAATGTGTGATGGGGGATTTTATGCCTCCCCCTGAGAGTGTCCTGTTTGCATGTAACCTCAATAAAAAGCAGGCTGTGTGCTCCAGCACATCAGACCTATGTTGACCCTCTAACTTGAAGCTTTGACTCATGTTTGTAGGATACAGCTTATATCACTACAGGGATTGCTATGTTTTTCATACTCCCTTAGCTACAGGGATTGCTACAGAAGGAAGAGGTTCGCCTACTGGAGCCTGGTTGTAGGTCCAGGGCGCAGAGCAGACGGCGAGATACCAGCCCAGCAGCGGTGGTTCATAGAGTCTGCATTACTTATGGTGGCTACGCAGCAGTTAGAGTGACTATGGTGCTGATGATTCTTTGGTGAGCGCTAGGAGCATCCTTTTCTACGGTCCAACTTCCAGCCAGCCAGGAGGCAACCATAACATTTGGCGGCAGCGGTGGGATTGGCGTCCTAGCGCAAGGAGCAGCACCACAACAGCACTGGTATCGTAGGAGAGTAATTGAGGGCAACGCTAGCCACTGCGCAGCGTCCCTACCTACAGCAGCATGGAGCTGACAAGATACTGGTCAGAACCATGTGAAGAGCACCTCAACCGGATCCGTCGCTATGAGGGCGCGGATTTCGTTCCAGAGGTAAAGAGGCGGCTAGTCCGATATGGTCCAGACCCTGCGCAGGAGGTAGTCAGTCGCATCATCCGGGAATTGGATACGGAGAACAAAGCGGCACGAGCCTTTGAGCGCCAACTGTGAAGTTTGAGGGTATGGACACCTGGTCTCTCTCCCCAGCCGCAGCATGTTCCACAGGGAGAGGAGAGCAGCGACCTCCCTCCCCAGCGGCAGTATACTGTGCAGAGGGAAGAGACAACCGGTCTCCTTCCCCAACCCCAACCAGAGATACCAGAGGCAGCAGGCCTCATAGACTGGTCCTGGGAGGACCCCCAGCAGGCAGGTGGAGATGGGACCGCAGTCTCTCTACCGGCCCTACAGGGATGCTGGGCAGGCGGCCCAGATCCCCAGCGACAGACCCAGCTACAGGGAGGGGAGAGCATCGACCTCCCTCCCCAGCCGGAGTGTGCCTTCCAGGGAGAGGAGACAACCGGTCTCTCTCCCCAGCCGCAGCATGTTCCACAGGAAGTGGAGAGCATCGACCTCCCTTCCCAACGGCCGCCGGAGTATCAGGAGGAGGAGGTAAGCCAATCTCCCCCTCCCCAGCTAACTCCTAACTTGGGCCCAGGGTTAACAGTGGAGATGTTAACCCCCACTGACCCCCACGTTCCCTTTGCCACCGGGCAGGACTATGACCCAATTCCCCCAGCAGAAGACCTGGCATCAGGACAGAGCGCTGCTGGCCTCTGCCCTACAGACCCCCTTGTTACAGGACTGGCCTGCAAACCCCTCACCCCAGCAGAAGCGCTGGCACCAGGGCAGAGTGCCGCTGGCCTCTGCCCCCCAAGTACCATCAGCTATTTGCCCAGCTGCGCCAGGAAGGCAGAGGATGCTACACTTTCATCCTATAACCTGGAACCTACAGGCCAGTGCTACTTGTTGTGAGGGGGCTGCTTTGCTGCTAGTGTTTATTTGTGGGTGGGTTGCAAGACTAACTTAGGCACTGACCGACAGAAGGTCAGGTGCCTTGTTAGTCTCCCTCCAAAAGGGGAGATATGTTACAAACTGCTATTTGTAACTGGCCCTTTAAATGGAAAATTGCCCTGCTTCCCTGGATTTTGGAGAAGCCTATTTGCCAGCCTCCTTCCACATGACTATGGCCCCTGGAAGATTGTGCCCCTGAAAACATATTAACTTTTATTGGGTGTGTATGGCCCTTTAAGAACCGTCTGGGGACATATTGTGACTTTGGTGAACAATTCCCCTTTAAGACTATGTCCCCAGACCTGTGAAATGACTTGTCCCTGGCTTTCTCCCACTTGGTTCAGTTTCATTGTGTGCCATTAAGTGCTATGTGACAGACCCTTCGGTCAGAACTACAGAGATAACTTTGTTCAGCTTCAAGAAGCATTCTAAATACAAGTTTGCTGGGATCAGCTCTAATTAAGTTTAGTGATAAAACTTTCCCATTGTCTAATCAGACTTCTAGTAGTGATAAGGTGGACTGAATTGTTTTATTGTGTGTAAACTGTTATCTGCTGAAGTAATGTTGTGGCCTGTCAAAGGGAGTGTCTCTATCTAATATCAAATGTGTGATGGGGGATTTTATGCCTCCCCCTGAGAGTGTCCTGTTTGCATGTAACCTCAATAAAAAGCAGGCTGTGTGCTCCAGCACTTCAGACCTATTTCTGACCCTCTAACTTGAAGCTTTGACTCATGTTTGTAGGGGACAGCTTCAGCTATAATCACTACAGGGATTGCTATGCTTTTCATACTCCCTTAGCTACAGGGATTGCTACAGAAGGAAGAGGTTCACCTACTGGAGCCTGGTTGTAGGTCCAGGGCGCAGAGCAGACGGCGAGATACCAGCCCAGCAGTGGTGGTTCATAGAGTCTGCATTACTTATGGTGGCTACGCAGCAGTTAGAGTGACTATGGTGCTGATGATTCTTTGGTGAGCGCTAGGAGCATCCTTTTCTACGGTCCAACTTCCAGCCAGCCTGGAGGCAACCGTAACAATGAGCATTTTGTAGGGCATTGCCATAAAGCAATTATAGCTCTTTTGGGATAAAAAAAATTCCTAATTAAAAAAAAAAAATCCTATACTAAAAAAACCTAAAAGGAAAAAAAAAAACTAAACTTAAAAATAAAAAATCCTACCGCTTAACCTTTATACTCACCAACTTGACTCCGGTTCCTACGTGATCACCAACTGCGGTGCTCCTCCTCATCCTGACAGTCTGTGGAAGTTAGCAGGGAGTTCCAGAGGAGTAACCTGCACTTTGATTAGAATATAACGCACTACTGGAGATGGATCCAAATCTCTGAAGTACAAGTGTCAGTCATGTTTTTCTCACCACCTTTTCCGTGGCGACACTTTCCAGTGTGAGGCAGGTAGTGTAGGTTTAGGGAATGTAAGGTCACACTGGCATTATTTGAAGTATTCCGACACAGAAACCATTTTTGGTTTCAGTGAGTGCACTGTGTAGGACCACTTCAAATATGCCCCCCGCCCCCACCACCGGCAGAAAGTGCAGATGAGTTGTGATGCTGCCGATGGTTTGATGGCATAGCGCTCTCTATTATACAGTAAACAAACAGGCAGTGAGAAAATGAGAATGCAATTGTACACAAAAATGACACTACACTTTGAGAGAATTTCTCAGATACCTCAGCTGTCGCAGCAGCTATTGCTCTATATAGATAGATCATGTAGTGATAATACTGGGACCCTGGCAGTTATATGTGAAAATTGCTAAAGAAGCTTATTCAAAAAGAGTCACTCCTGTGGACTCCCAAAGGGACCCTGCAGAGCCCCCAGGTAGGGTTATGTATAATGAGGCACTACTATCGCCTAGGCCCTATAGATAAAGAAAGTCAGTACTCCATGCAGAGCCCCAGGTCACCCAGAGGAGGGGTAGCCATTTGTCTAACACCAGGCTGCCCTCTGGGGGGGGGTGGCTATGTAGGAGGGGAAAACCGTGCTCTCAATGGGGCCCCTTAAGTATTTCCATGCAGTATGAGGTTCCGTGACTGCCCAGGCTTAATAGGTGAGAAGGGCAATGCTCCTGATGAAGCCCTAGGGCACGCTGATAGAGAGTTAAGGAGCTTTCTTGTAGGTGTGAGCACGTAAGTCCTACAGCACAATTGAACACTCAAATAAATCTGGCACAGAGATTAGGAGCCAAGTGCAGTTCAGCAAGCCAAGTGGTGGCGATGGGGCACAGCTTTAAGTATAAATGAGCCACAAGCAGCCTCACCGGTACAGCCCCCTGCAAGTGAGTATGTAATTTATGTGGTGTGTACTAGGCACTTAGTTAAGGGAAATCACTGTAGAAAGGCTGTGTGTACAAAAACTGGGGTAAAATACACAGTAGTATATGGAGAAATTTCACCCAAGTCCTCCATGGAGCAGGCGCCACAGAGTCCACGGCACCTATGGTCGTTGCAGGCCCAAGAGGGCTCCACAGGACCGGCCCCAGAGATGAGCTGCTTCCCTGCTGCTGGATTAGTGGTATTATCACCTAACTGTGCTGATGTCCCTTATGGAGAGATGAGGTAAGCTGTGTCCTGTGAGCAGGAGAGATAACAGGGCTGCCTTCACCGGTGGGGGCCACACAGGCACTTTCAGCAGCGTCTTACTCACCAGAGGCCGCAAGATGCCCGCTAAACACAATGCACTGCCAGATGTGAAGAAATTGGAGTTTAGTTTGCCCAGTCCACGTGGTTCAACTTAGAAATGCTTTCAGCACATGGGTCGTGTGCATTTATAGTAAATGACCCTCTTAGGTGTTGCTTTAATTGCAGTTAGCCCTTTAGTTGGTCAGATTTCTATAATGTTGTGGGATTATAGGTATTTTAGCGCCAATTATGGCTTGGACTGTTCCGGTATAATTTCCAGGCTAGGCCTCTTTCTGTATCCCCCCTAAGGGCTTAACTAAAATGTAACCTCTATTGACTGTTTCTAAGCAGGCAATCAATTATAAGCCACTGAGTTGGATGGGGAAATACTGGGCAATGGCTGTTAATTAATGTAGCACTCCGTACTGGAAAGGTTACCTTGTTCGCCAGTGAAGGTATCACCTGTGCATTGCGGTTGCCAGTTGTAAGATTGTCTGCTATGTCCCTGCACGGGAGAAGTCTGGCAGCTTGGGGTGGTTGTACAGACCCTCTTTGGGCTGCAAAGACTTGACGGTCCTGTTTGCATCCAACCACAAGCAACACGGGTACCTTGGAAGTAACTCCGATGTCTCCTTGAGTCTCAGTCTGTCTGCTATATGGGGTTTCCATGTCGGGTAATCAGAACGTCAGCTGTGGTGAAGAGCCGATCAATTATCTGGCTAGTCGCATCTGGATCTACCGCAGCGTAGCAACCTCCGGATCGAAGATACCATGTGGCTGTATGGTGTGTTGGCCCGGTGGCGGAGGCCCACGTTGTAGTGTTGCAGTTCCCCTCTACTTTTAATCTGTAGAGTGCCCCTTATAGAAATTTAGCCAGCCGGTCCAATGCCCATTATATTAAATGCTCCAGCAGCAGAAAAGAATAGAGTAAATGACTCAAAATAGACTAAAAAATATACATTTTATGTATCTCACAGACAGAGCTTAGGTTAAAGACATCTGCTCACTTAGGTAGTTAGCTCCTCCCCCCTCAGCGCTCTCTATTATATCCTATGGGAGACAGATCTCCACTCGTCGGCACTTGGCGGGGCCTCCCTTTTTATTCAAATATATCACCAGATTGTGAGGTGGTGAGCCTGAAAAGGCTAAAAAGCCATTTTCCCTTTTTGCTGGTGATTGTTTGAATATCAGGGCCTAAATACTGCCCTATACAATATTTTAAGGGATTAAATGTCCTATTGTCCTGAGCCGCTGACATAAATAATCTTACTTAACAATACATAACTAACTATAACTTAACATTAAACTATAAATAAACACCAAGAGACAAGAGTTGGATATAGGACCCATGGTTCGCATTTATTGTGAAACAACCAGAAACTGGCAGAATTATTAAATAATCAGAACTGGTGGCGGCAATCAGGGCCAAAGTATAGAAACTCCAGCAAAAGAGATGGGGAACAAATCAGGGCGATAACATTTTTTATTAGCTGGCGTAATGTTTCCATTCTCCACAATAAAACCCTCAAGCTCCCTGACATTTCTTTCAAACCTGAAGAGCCGCTTTGTGGCACACCATGTGCCTCCATCTATGTCTAAGGATAACATTAGACCAGCAATCTGCACACTCAGCAACCAAACACTAATCCAGCACAGATCTGCCTGCATCATTTTAATTAAATCAAAAGTGGGGACAGCCCCACATCATTGCCACCTAGATAAATAATAAAACTTGTCTTTTCCCACCTCCTGGCCGCATCCTGCAATAATCCAGACAGATTGGCCTATCAAAGCCCTCTGCGGTTCAACCTGCTAGGGACCCTGCAAAAGATAAAATAATTACCAACAAGTACAAATGCAACTGCTACAAGGGCAAAGAATTGAAAATAACTATTTTAAAGAAAATTATACCTCTGAGACCGCCAATGGCCAAGAGCATGAATAGGGTGAGCTGACCAATCTAGCTCCACAGCGGTCATAGGCGCTCCAACTTGAAAATAATGAGGGGCAATATATGAAGGGTCTAAACCTGCATGCTGTGCAACCCAGCCCAGAACATTCCGAAATCGAAACCTAGTTAATGGGGACCCATCGGCGTTGATCATAAAAAGAGGAAAATCATCAAAATGGATCCTCAAATAAGACGAGTTCAGGGCAACGGGACATGAACAGACACCTTGCCGCACAGCAAGCAATTAGCCATCTTGGTCCTTTTTTTAAGCGAGAAATATATATAAGCATGGTGTCTCCAACCAAACGCACATGATCTCACATAATCCCCCTTTGCACTGTTGTCTTGGAAGATAGCACCAACTTCTTGCAAAGCCCCATGTAAGACCAAACAAAAGGCTGCACTAAAAAAAATAAAACTCAAAAGCAAAGGAAAAAACTCCAGGCAAAAAGTCCAACAAAGTGACCAGCCATTCAACCGTGATCAGCTCCCGATTGTTACAATGTTAAATTTCCATGCGCCGCCACTAACACACTATCTGGTGACCCAAAAACATGTCTGAAGCATTGTGAAGGTCAAACACCATACAAAAAAAACAACACCTCAGTTAAACCTGTTAAAACTGCACAATTCTTAACCTGCATACCTCTGAAACTCTCATATAAAGAGCACCCCTGCATTTCACAAAAGAACACACATTCCTGCCAGTGCCTCGCATACATGGACCACACCGCAGGAGCCAAGGATACCTGAATCAGGGGGGAACAATGCCTGCCATTGAAAGCCATCTGCCACAAGAAAAAGGGGCAACTTAAACCCTGAGCAGCCACCTTTGGAGTAGCAGCCCTAAATAATTCCCACTTAAAATAGAAAAGAGCATCTGAAACAACATTCTGAACCCACAGGACATGGCGCGCAAGAAAGTTGATATTTAGATGCAAGTATCTCAACACCAGGTGCCACAGGTAGAGAACAACCAAAAGTAATGCTGCAGACAAATGGTTAACAGCAAAAACCAAGCTGAGATTATCCGACCAGAAGATCACAGTGCAGTCACACAATTGCTGACCCCATAGCTCAATATCGACCACAATGGGGAACAGTTCAGGTAAAAACATGTTTTATGTCAGACCGTCATCCACCCAGTGCTGTGGCCAAAACCATCTACAGAGGTGCCATAACCTTATAAACCTGCAGCGCCAGTGAACAGGTAAAGGGTCAAATTCAAAATGATCTCTTTGCACCAAATTCAGATGCCATTGAAATTCAAGAGGAACTTCTCCTAGACACAAAGTTCCACCATCTCTGAGGATATCTGGATCCACTTTGACGAAGACTCTGTTTGTACTCCATCCTTCTATGGAACAGTCTGGCCATGGATATAACCCATCCTGCAAAGTTCAGTAAGCCCAACAATGATTGCAGCTCCTTCAAGATGCATGAAAGTGCTGAGGCAGCCATCTTAAATGCCACTAAAATATTACTCCCCTTATCGGCAGGCAGTCTAGACTGCATCACCACCAAATCTTTTTCTAACCAAAAAAATGTGAGGCATGTGCAGAAAAATTCAAAACACTTCGAAGTAGGCACAGGAGATAGATCAACCTAAAGGGAGTCATCTCTCCACATAATATTAACCTGCAACCCATGAATCTGCTTTTCGGCTACTACTGTTTCACCCATCTCATTTCAGACTCCACACCAAGATTAATCATCAATGCCCCCTGTCCAGCCATCCGCACCAACTGGATCACTTCATCAAAAGACTGGCAATGCACCGTGCTAAGCTCTGGATCTATGGCATTCTTGACAGAGCAGCTATTGGGAAAAGAGAGGCTCTGAATCATTCAAAACGTTCCTAGCTTTTTATTGGGCACAACCCCCAAAGGTGAGATCATCTAACCCCAGAATTTTAATTTCCCTAAAGAGACCAGTCACTCTGCCCAAGGCCACCTCCTTGTCAATCTTCTCTTGCACCGCTAAAGGATACCGGTATGCAAACTTCAAGTTCCAGTGAACTTCACCTGAAACTGGAATGATAAAACCATGGCGTAACCAGTCCATCAGCAAGCAGGTCCCCTGTCTATCCAGGTACCTGGCCAACCACAGCTCACTTGTGGCCAATTTCAGCAGCGTTACTGCCCTTACCTGTAAAAGGGCCCTTTGTGCCACTTCACTCTCCCTGCAACTCCAATGCTGTCTGCTTCTGAGTAGGACCCTTCACAATACTTACACATGTGTCAGAGGGCACACGCTGACCCACAGTCGCATTGCCTCTCCTGATATTTCTGGCAGATTCTCAAGGTCCACTGCCATAACTCAACCCAACTGGTTTTAGGGACCAGGGAAGGGGGCCTTTTAGGAACCATATGCGACCAGAGGTGCAAATCAATTGCTCTGAAGTCCAACAAGGGGTTGCCAGCCATCTTCCTTTGAGATGCCCTATCATATACCCTTCATGCTCCCTCACAATATTTTGTTTGGATGCGGTCTATAGTGTCCAAGTACTTCAGAATGGACAATGCCTGTTCAGACTGCTTCTCAAGGTAGCAGGATGCATAGACAAGGAAACATCACTGCCACACCTCAAATATATCTGACCGCTTCACTTTTTTTGGTCCAGTCCCATCCTCAGCTACCTCTTTCACCCTCAAGTCATTGGGTGGAACATCCTCGTCAGTTATCCCAAGGTCACTATAGCATCACTCATCCACACCATAAGGAGCATCTACATCCTCACCTAACTCCTCATCAGCTACCACACAGCACGGCGATGCACACCTCCATCACCAGATTATAACTAGCCTGAGGGCGAAAGCCCACTTATGTGACACTCCCACACTAAAGCTGTGTCTAATCTCTGCATCCTCCCTCCTTGCTGAAGCCCTGGTAGCTATACATTCTATAGCAGCCCCTCCACTCACACTATCCACAGTCAATGATCTGTCAGACCTGGCTAAATAACAACTAATAATCCTTCAATAAACTGAGATACTGGTAGCATAACTTTTGCTTCTGTCTTTTGTCAAAGTTCCTGTCTGTGCCAAGTGTTCATCAGAATATATTCTTGAACAGTATAGAGACTTTTTTTTATGTATCTGAGAAAAAAAGGGGTTGATCAGCTTATGACATTATCCAATTGATTTTGATTTGGAAGCTTTAATAACTTTTGATAGATTTTTCCTCTGTCTGGTCATGAGTTATGTCACTTTAAAGAATATATTGATTAAAACCTGGCCAAGGGATTTATCAGGCCTTCAACTTCTCCAGCTGAGGCAAATTGGGATCTAAGACCCTGTGTGAACTACAGCGCCCTCAATAGTATCACCATTCAGAACAGGTACCCTTTACCACTCATCCATGAAAGGCTGGAAAGAACCAAGGGAGCTCAAGTTTTTACAAAAATTGATTTGATAACATAAAATGTGGTGCTTATTAGAGGGGGGTGAATGAAAGTTGTATTTTGCCCCAATTATGGACACTGTGAATACTTTGTCATTCCATTTATGTAATGTTCCAACTAGTTTCCAGCATGCTGCCTGAATTTAAAGGGGCCATGTCCCAATTATAGGAACAACCCACATTAAATTCAGCTTAAAACACAGTGAAGAAAAAATTGAATTCATAGACACTAAGGTCTATAAGTCTGTTTTTTTTCTTTAAAACTGATTTACATGTGAAATCCACAAATAAAAATAGTTGTTTGCATTTTGAGAGCTTTCACCCTAAGGGGGGTAGTTATCAAGCCGTCAACCTCAAATACGCTGGAATTCCGCAGCGTATTTGTGGCGAGGCTGATTCGCCTTAGTTATCAAAGGCTAGAGACCGGCAAAAGTAGAATTTAGTGACGTAAGCTTCGATCCGCCGGACTCAGTCCGACACAGATCGATTCTTACGTCACTCCAGATGTTACGCACACAAGTGCGGCACAATCTGACTACTTTTGCTAGTTATCAAAAAACTAGCAGGTACGCTCGGCACTTTTACGGCCCAGCGTAACTGGTTTTCAAACCGCCACCCTGGAGGCGGGGGATCCCATAGGAATCAATGGGAGTCTGACCATAGCGAAAGTACAAGTTCGCTGCTGCCAGACATCCCATTAATTCCTATGGGAGCTGTCTGCACCTAACACCCTAACATGTACCCCGAGTCTAAACACCACTAATCTGTCCCCCCTACACCGCCGCAACTAAATAAAGTTATTACCCCCTAAACCGCCGCTCCCGGAGCCCACCGCAAGCTACTCTATACATATTAACCCCTCACCCGCCGCTCCCGGAGCCCACCGCAACCTATATTAAATTTATTAACCCCTAATCTGCCCCCCCTACACCGTCGCCACCTATAATACATTTATTAACCCCTATCCTGCCCCCCACTACACCGCCGCCACTGTAATAAAATTATTAACCCTTAAACCTAAGTCTAACACTAACCCTAACACCCCCCTAACTTAAATATTAATTAAATAAATCTAAATAATATTTCTATTATGAACTAAATTAATCCTATTTAAAACTAAATACTTACCTGTAAAATAAACCCTAAGATAGCTATAATGTAATTAATAATTACATTGTAGCTATTTTAGGAATTATATTTATTTTACAGGTAACTTTGTATTTATTTTAGCTAGTTAGAATAGTTATTAAATAGTTATTAACTATTTAATAACTACCTAGCTAAAAGAAATACAAAATCACCTGTAAAATAAATCCTAACCTAAGTTACAATTAAACCTAACACTACACTATCATTAAATAAATTAAATACATTAACTACAAATAACTACAATTAAATACAATTACATAAACTAACTAAAGTACAAAAAATAAAAAAAGCTAAGTTACAAAAAATAAAAAAAATAAGTTACAAACATTTGAAAAATATTACAACAATTTTAAGCTACTTACACCTAATCTAAGCCCCCTAATAAAATAACAAACCCCCCCCAAATAAAAAAATGCCCTACCCTATTCTAAATTAAAAAAGTTCAAAGCTCTTTTACCTTACCAGCCCTTAAAAGGGCCATTTGTGGGGCATGCCCCAAAGAATTCAGCTCTTTTGCCTGTAAAAGACAAATACAACCCCCCACAACATTAAAACCCACCACCCACATAAACCCTAATCTAACCCAAACCCCCCTTAAAATAACCTAACACTAATCCACTGAAGATCATCCTACCTTTAGTCATCTTCACTCAGCCGAGCAGCGATGGAACCGAAGAGGAGACCCGGACAGGCAGAAGTTATCCTCCAAGCGGCGCTGAAGAAATCTTCCATCCGATGAAGTGATCCTCCAAGCGGCGCTGAAGAAGTCTTCCATCCGGGCGATGTCATCTTCCAAGAGGCGCTGAATAAGTCTTCTATCCAGGCGATGTCATCTTCCAAGCGGGGTCTTGAATCTTCATCCCGCCGACGCGGAACATCCTTCTTTACCGACGGACTACCGACGAATGAAGGCTCCTTTAAGGGACGTCATCCAAGATGGCGTCCCTTCAATTCCGATTGGCTGATAGGATTCTATCAGCCAATCGGAATTAAGGTAGGAAAAATCTGATCGAAACAGCCAAAAGAATGCGAGCTCAATCTGATTGGCTGATTGAATCAGCCAATCGGATTGAACTTGAATCTGATTGGCTGATTCAATCAGCCAATCAGATTTTTCCTACCTTAATTCCGATTGGCTGATATAATCCTATCAGCCAATCGGAATTGAAGGGACGCCATCTTGGATGACGTCCCTTAAAGGAGCCTTCATTCGTCGGTAGTCTGTCGGTAAAGAAGGATGTTCCGCGTCGGCGGGATGAAGATTCAAGACCCCGCTTGGAAGATGACATCGCCCGGATAGAAGACTTCTTCAGCGCCTCTTGGAAGATGACATCGCCTGGATGGAAGACTTCTTCAGCGCCGCTTGGAGGATCACTTCATTGGATGGAAGATTTCTTCAGCGCCGCTTGGAGGATAACTTCTGCCGGTCCGGGTCTCCTCTTCGGTTCCATCGGTGGCTCGGCTGAGTGAAGACGACTAAAGATAGGATGATCTTCAGGGGATTAGTGTTAGGTTATTTTAAGGGGGGTTTGGGTTAGATTAGGGGTATGTGGGTGGTGGGTTTTAATGTTGGGGAGGTTGTATTTTTCTTTTTACAGGCAAAAGAGCTGAATTCTTTGGGGCATGCCCCACAAATGGCCCTTTTAAGGGCTGGTAAGGTAAAAGAGCTTTGAACTTTTTTAATTTAGAATAGGGTAGGGCATTTTTTTATTTTGAGGGGGTTTGTTATTTTATTAGGGGGCTTAGATTAGGTGTAAGTAGCTTAAAATTGTTGTAATATTTTTCAAATGTTTGTAACTTATTTTTTTTATTTTTTGTAACTTAGCTTTTTTTATTTTTTGTACTTTAGTTAGTTTATGTAATTGTATTTAATTGTAGTTATTTGTAGGTAATTTATTTAATTAATTTAATGATAGTGTAGTGTTAGGTTTAATTGTAACTTAGGTTAGGATTTATTTTACAGGTAATTTTGTATTTCTTTTAGCTAGGTAGTTATTAAATAGTTAATAACTATTTAATAACTATTCTAACTAGCTAAAATAAATACAAAGTTACCTGTAAAATAAAAATAAATCCTAAGATAGCTACAATATAATTATTATTTATATTGTAGCTATATTAGGGTTTATTTTAAAGGTAAGTATTTAGTTTTAAATAGGATTAATTTAGTTAATAATAGAAATATTATTTAGATTTATTTAATTAATATTTAAGTTAGGGGGGTGTTAGGGTTAGTGTAAGACTTAGGTTTAGGGGTTAATAAATTTATTACAGTGGCGGCGGTGTAGTGGGGGGCAGGATAGGGGTTAATAAATTTATTATAGGTGGCGACGGTGTAGGGGGGGCAGATTAGGGGTTAATAAATTTAATATAGGTTGCGGCAGGGTCTGGGAGCGGCGGTTTAGGGGTTAAACTATTTATTTAGTTGCGGCGAGGTGCGGGATCAGCAGGATAGGGGTTAATAACTTTATTATAGAGGGTGACGGTATAGGGGGGCAGGATAGGGGTTAATAGGTATAATGTAGGTGGCAGCGGTGTCCGGGAGCGGCGGTTTAGGGGTTAATACATTTATTAGAGTTGCGGCAGGGTCTAGGAGCGGCGGTTTAGGGGTTAATACATTTATCAGAGTTGCGGCAGGATCTAGGAGCGGCGGTTTAGGGGTTAATAACTTTATTTAGTTGCGGGGGGCTCCGGGGGCGCCGGTATAGGGGGTAAAACAGTGTAGATAGTGTGGGTGCT
The DNA here is from genome assembly GCF_027579735.1 of Bombina bombina. Lineage (NCBI taxonomy): Eukaryota > Metazoa > Chordata > Amphibia > Anura > Bombinatoridae > Bombina > Bombina bombina. The sequence goes on along the minus strand of NC_069500.1, from coordinate 1,446,326,356 downwards.
TAGTGACAGGCTAGCAAGAAAGCTGGGAAAAAGCCGAAGAGCAGCGAGATCGGATGCTCATCGCCCCGTACTTGGTGCGCGGCTTTTTGACAGCTTTATTTGATAACTTAGGCGAAATTTTTCAGGTCCGCGGTGGCGATGTGAGACGAGCTTAGGCGGGCGTATTGGGCCGGTGAAGGCAGGAAAGTTGACACGTTGATAACTACCCCCCTCAGTCATTAAAGAGATCATTACCCCGTAGTCAATTTCTAAGGGTTAGGAGAATTGTTTCGGATGAATCAATGGTTAAAAATAGACTCACAGAGGAGGAGTGTCCAAGCAACGATCCAACATGGCCGCAAAATCAGAGGCTGCAGCGGCTAAATAAAAAATCTGTTAATTATCAAAGTATGATAACACCATCAACTTCTACCAAGGATCTTTTTAGATTCCCCGCTACTAGGGGAACAATTTGATCCCACTTCGGTGTCATTTATAATCTGCGCCTCGCTGTTCATAATGCTGAGACTTCAGGCAGCAGCTCTACCATCAGCTATCACTACCCCCCATGCTAATCTACGAGAGAACCTGCCTATATACCCACCAACTAACTTTCCAGCATTTCGGTCTGCAGAAAACTGAAGTGCTATCTTCCCCACTCTGGTACTATGGAGACAGCCTCTATTATTGACCGATGGGAGACACGAATGCAACATCTCCTCACCGATCATTTCCAATGTCTTAAATGGCAGCTCCAAGAGGTTCTACTCCCCTTGCTCAAAGCCCTCGATTATCCTGCTACTATGCAAGTGAACGATTATTACAGGAGACCCCAGTCAGAGAACCATTACGATGACCACGCTGGAGATAAGGCACAGGAAGAGCTGCGGTCCTCAGATCACACTACACTTCCATACCTAGAATATTGAGACATCTAACTGCATGGAAGAGGGGATCGGCAACCCAGGACCCGCTCCTTCAGCACCAACAAGTGAGGCTATAAGAGATTCACCAACAGATTCTAGAGGACACTTCCATGAGTTTTTTAGCCCCCTTGCTCCCCCGTCTCCTTCAAGAGACCTGTCAGCCATGCTAAGTCTAAGCTAGAGGACGATCAATCCGTAATTGAGACTCTTTACTTTCTGACCCTAAGAAGAATGGGTGTTGGGTAAACACATAGGTTACAGCATGATAGAGGGATAGTGGCAAACCTCAGTAATGTGACTGCCTCATACTCCCTAACCCCCAGTACTATGTGTCAGGATACTCTGATTTTATTTCTATCTATATGGAATACTACTTAGTATTGTACCTGTATACAACTGAGATAGTGTGTTAAACTATAATTAATATAATATGTTTATACATATATGCTTACACTAACCTTGTAAGTGTCAGGGTGCCAGCAATCAGACTGAGATGAGAAGTGCAAAAATAATCACACCTTTATTAATAACAAAAAATAATAAAGTCCACAAGTCAAATAACAAGCCAGGAGTCAAAACCAGAGCTGGTAGTCAGACGAGCCGAGTCAGGAGCCAAAGCGAATAGTCAGATGAGCCAGAATCAGGAACAAGGAAAATAGCAGAGTCAGGAACAAGCCAGGGATCAGGAACCAGGAAGGACGTCAGGCAGCCAGGTAATACACAGGAACTCTCACAAACAAAGGCAAAGCATACTGAACAGAGGCCCTTTAAATAATAAGTGATGACATCACAATTCTGAGACTGCATCCTGTCTCACATGGATGATGCACACCAGTCTAGCCATAAAAGGAAGTGCAGGAAATGAGCAGCATCCCCCACAATGCACCATAGTCAGGAAGAGAGGTGAGTAAAATGGCTGCCAGCAGCACATGGCAAACACAACAGGGAAAAAACCCTGACAGTACCCTCCCCCTCAACGACCCCTCCCCCGCGGGAGGACAAAAGGCTAATTGGGGAAACTGGCATGGAAGGCACGGAGGAGGGCTGGAGCATGAACATCAGAGGAGGGAACCCAAGAACGCTCCTCCGGACCGTAGCCCCTCCAGTGAACCAAATACTGTACACGGCCCCTGGTCATACGAGAGTCAATAATGCTGCTGGCCTCATACTCCTCATGGTTGTCAACAAAGATAGGGCGGGGACGAGGCAACACAGTGGTAAACCAATTACAAACCAATGGTTTCAAGAGGGAGACATGAAAAACATTGGAGATGCGCATAGCAGGAGGAAGGTCAAGAGCGTAGGCCACAGGATTAACCCGTCAGAGTATTCGAAAAGGACCATCATAACGGGGAGCCAATTTATTGGAAGGCACATGAAGATTCAAGTTGTGGGAGGACAGCCAAACTCTCTCACCAACCTGGTAGGAAGGTGCAGGCAGACGCCTATGATCAGCAAGGAACTTTTGGCGCTGCATAGAACGATGAAGGCAATCCTGAATCTGCACCCACGTGGAACGGAGTTGCCGGAGATGCTCCTCCAAAGCCGGAATACCCTGAGACATGAACGAATTTGGCCACAAGGATGGTTGAAACCCATAATTCGCCATGAACGGGGATAACTTGGAGGAAGCATTAATAGCACTATTACGAGCAAACTCTGCCCAAGGTAACAGTTCAGACCAATTATTGTGGTGATCTGAGACATAGCAACGGAGGAACTGTTCCAGAGCTTGATTAGACCATTCCGCAGCCCCATTGGATTGAGGGTGATATGCCGAGGAGAAGGAAAGCTGGATCCCCATTTGAGCACAAAAGGAATGCCAAAATCTGGAGACAAACTGGCTACCCCAATCTGACACTATCTCCTTGGGTAACCCATGTAAGCGGAAGACCTCCCGGGAAAAAATCGAAGCAAGCTCCTGAGCGGTAAGGAGCTTCATCAAGGGAATGCAATGTGACATTTTAGAAAAACAGTCAACCACCATAAGGATAACAGTATTGCCATTGGAAACAGGGAGCTCGACAATGAAGTCCATGGAAAGATGTGTCCAAGGACACTCACAATTAGCAATAGGTTGAAGAAGACCCACAGGAAGACGTTGAGGAATCTTATTCTGTGCACAAACTGAGCAGGAGGCAACATACGCAGCAATATCAGAACGAAGACCTGGCCACCAGAATTGTCGAGTGACAGAAGAAATCATTTGGTTCTTGCTTGGGTGACATGCGGCTTTAGGATAGTGGTAAGTGTGCAAAAGTTTAGTTTGAAGATTCTCAGGAACAAAACAATTACCACTAGGTTTCTCAGGAGATGCATTGGTTTGTGCACCCAGGATCTCCTCCCCAAGGGAGAAGTCAAATTAGTATGTATGGTAGCCAAAATATGTTCAGGAGGTATAACAGGAGTAGGTACAGACTCCTCTTTGGACAGAGGCGAAAATTGTCGAGAGAGGGCATCAGCCCTAACATTCTTACTACCAGGCAGGTAGGAGACCACATAATTAAACCGAGACAAAAATAGCGCCCATCTGGCTTGTCGGGGCAGCAAACGTTTTGCTTCAGATAGATAAGTTAAAGTAAGGTCAGTAAGAATGAGCACTGGCACGCTAGTGCCCTCGAGAAGATGCCTCCATTCCTTAAGTGCCAAAATTATGGCCAGTAATTTCCTGTCGCCAATTTCATAATTGCACTCCGCTGGAGACATTTTCTTAGAGAAGAAACCACACGGATGCAAGGAACCATCAGGTGTAGGACGTTGAGACAAGAGGGCACCTACTCCAGTCTCGGACGCATCAACCTCAAGAACGAAAGGCAGGACAGGGTTAGGATGAGCCAGACCTGGAGTGGCAGCAAAGGCAGTCTTAAGACTATCAAAGGCCTTAATCGCAGTAGGTGACCAATGGAGTGGATCATTCTCTTTACGGGTCATGTCTGTGATAGGTTTGACCAAGGAAGAAAAGTTTTTAATAAACTTTCTATAGTAATTGGCGAACCCCAAAAAACGTTGAATAGACCGAAGACCAACTGGGCGAGGCCACTGCAGATAACTTGTCAGGATCCATGGAGAACCCTGCAACGGAGATAACATAACCTAGGAAGGTTACTTGAGTCTGATGGAACTCACATTTCTCGAGTTTACAAAACAGGCCGTTCTCACGTAGTCTCTGAAGAACCCGTGTAACATCAGAACGATGAGCCTCAAGTGTGGGGGAGTGTATGAGAATGTCGTCTAGGTACACCACAACACACTGTTGCAACATATCTTGTAGGATATCATTAATAAATTCCTGAAAAACAGCAGGAGCATTACATAGGCCAAAGGGCATTACAAGATACTCATAATGCCCGCTCCTGGTGTTAAATGCTGTTTTCCATTTGTGGCCCTCCTTAATCCTAACGAGATTGTACGCTACTCTCAAATCAAGTTTAGTAAAGACCATAGCTCCCTTGAGGCGGTCAAAGAGTTCCATAATGAGCGGAATAGGGTTAGCATTCTTAATGGTAAGATGATTAAGACCCCTATAATGGATGCGTGGTATTAACTTGCCATCCTTTTTCTTCACAAAGAAGAAGCCAGCCCCTGCAGGAGAGCAGGATTTGCAGATGATCCCCCGTGACAGAGCATCGGCAACATACTCCTCCATAGCACAATTCTCTGCAACATACAGAGGGTACACCCGGCCCCGAGGAGGAATGGCTCCGGGTTGCAGGTCTATGGCACAATCGTAAGACCGTTAAGGAGGCAACGTGCCGGCACGTACCTTGTCAAACACGTCTAGGAACTCTCAGTACTCCTCTGGCAATTGAGATACCAAAGAAGTGCACAAGACTTTAACTGGTTTCTGAAGACAAGTGGAAATACATTGCGGAGACCACGACAAAATTTCGGACCTGCGCCAGTCGAGACTGGGATTGTGCATTTGGAGCCAGTGATAACCCAGAACAACCGAAAAATGCGGATAGTTTATCACCTCGAACTGGAGGGTTTCAAAATGGAAAGCCCCAACAGCCATGGACAACGGAGCAGTTTCGTGAGTAACGAGTGCTGGCTGAAGGGGCCTGCCATCAATGGCCTCAATTTCAAGTGGACCGAGGCAAAACAGGAATGGAGTGCTTTGATACAAAATCACTGTTAATGAAGTAGCCCGCAGAACCGGAGTCAACAAGAGCCTGAGTGACTATGGAGGAGTACACCCAGGAAAGGACAACCGTGACCAAAGGTTTCTCCTTAAGCGGTTCTGGGGATGAGAATAAATCACCCAAGGTCTGCCCCCGACAGGACCTTAGGTATGAGTGTTTCCCGGCCGTGTAGGACAAGACTTTAAAAGGTGGCCCTGTAACCCACAATAGAGGCAGAGTCCCTCCCTCCTCCTAAAGGCCCTCTCCCTCCCAACTGCATTGTATCAGCAGTATCTGGTGACTCGGGACCAGGAGGCATGGTAGGAGAGGGAGGCACCTTCTCAAAGTAAATGCCCACCTGGTTGAAAAACCCTCTGCACTGAATAGGATCGCCTCCATATCCCTGAGGTAGAGGTGTAGAACCGGACATGCTCCTGGTAGGCATAGGTGCAGCAGCGGAAACAGGAGCAGCTATAACTTGCGGGACACTTTGATCCAAATGTGCAGTGCTAGTCAGCAGGGTTTGCAGGGCTAGTGCAAATTGATCCAAGCGGTGATCCTGTTCATCCATCCTGGAAATGATGGCCGGTAAAGGTGGATAATTAGCAGCATCAGGATTCATGGCCTTTGCATAATGTCAGGGTGTCAGGAATCAGACTGAGACGAGAAGTGCAAAAATAATCACACCTTTATTAATAGCAAAAAATAATAAAAAAAGTCCACAAGTCAAATAACAAGCCAGCAGTCAAAACCAGAGCTGGTAGTCAGACGAGCCGAGTCAGGAGCCAAAGTGAATAGTCAGACGAGCCGGAATCAGGAACAAGGAAAATAGCAGAGTCAGGAACAAGCCAAGGATCAGGAACCAGGAAGGACGTCAGGCAGCCAGGTAATACACAGAACTCTCACAAACAGGTCTGAGACAACGCAAAGGCAAACATACTGAACAGAGGCATTTTAAATAATATGTGATGACATCACAATTCTGAGACTGCATCCTGTCTCACATGGATGATGCACACCAGTCTGGCCATAAAAGGAAGTGCAGGAAATGAGCAAAATCCCCCACAATGCACCATAGTCAGGAAGAGAGGTGACTAAAATGGCTGCAAGCAGCACATGGCAAACACAACAGGGAAAAAACCCTGACAGTAGGTTTCACTATTCGCTTGCCTAAATATTTTGTTTAATTCATCTATTATATGAGTGACCAATGGTACTGCATTTCTGAATGTGAAGGAGAGACAAGATCAGTACAATATAGCACTGCATGACATGACAGTTCTGCTGCATTTCTGTATGTGACAGAGAGACAAGATCAGTACAATATAGCACTGCATGACATGACAATTCTGCAGCATTTCTGTATGTGACAGAGAGACAAGATCAGTACAATATAGCACTGCATGACATGAGAGTTCTGCTGCATTTCTGTATGTGACAGAGAGACAAGATCAGTACAATATAGCACTGCATGACATGACAATTCTGCAGCATTTCTGTATGTGACAGAGAGACAAGATCAGTACAATATAGCACTGCATGACATGACAGTTCTGCTGCATTTCTGTATGTGACAGAGAGACAAGATCAGTACAATATAGCACTGCATGACATGACAGATCTGCTGCATTTCTGTATGTGACAGAGACAAGATCAGTACAATATAGCACTGCATGACATGACAGTTCTGCTGCATTACTGTATGTGAGGGAGAGACAAGGTCAGTACAATATAGCACTGTATGACATGACAGTTCTGCTGCATTTCTGTAAGTGAAGGAGAGACAAGATCAGTACAATATAGAACTGCATGACATGACAGTTCTGCTGCTTTTCTGTATGTGAAGGTGAGACAAGATCAGTACAATATAGCACTGCATGACATGACAGTTCTGCTGCATTTCTGTATGTGACAGAGAGACAAGATCAGTACAATATAGCACTGCATGACATGACAGTTCTGCTGCATTACTGTATGTGACAGAGAGACAAGATTAGTACAATATAGCACTGCATGACATGACAGTTGTGCTGTATTTCTGTATGTGACAGAGAGACAACATCAGTACAATATAGCACTGCATGACATGACAGTTCTGCTGCATTTCTGTATGTCACAGAGACAAGATCAGTACAATATAGCACTGCATGACATGACAGTTCTGCTGCATTTCTGTATAAAAAAGGAGATACAAGATCAGTACAATATAGCACTGCATGACATGACAGTTCCGCTGCCTTTTTGTATGTGAAGGAGAGACAAGATCAGTACAATATAGCACTGCATGACATAACAGTTCTGCTGCATTTCTGTATGTGAAGGAGAGACAAGATCAGTACAATATAGCACTGCATGACATGACAGTTCTGCTGTATTTCTGTATGTGAAGGAGAGACAAGATCAGTGTAATATAGCACTGCATGACATGACAGTTCTACTGTATTTCTGTATATGACAGAGAGACAAGGTCAGTACAATATAGCACTGCATGACATGACAGTTCTGCTGCATTTCTGTATGTGAAGGAGAGACAAGATCAGTACAATATAGCACTGCATGACATGACAGATCTGCTGCATTTCTGTATGTGACAAGACAAGATCAGTACAATTTAGATCTGCATGACATGACAGTTCTGCTGTATTTCTGTATGTGACAGAGAGACAAGATCAGTACAATATAACACTGCATGACATGACAGTTCTGCTGTATTTCTGTATGTGACAGAGAGACAAGATCAGTACAATATAACACTGCATGACATGACAGTTCTGCTGCATTTCTGTATGTGAAAGAGAGACAAGATCAGTGTAATATAGCACTCCATCACATGACAGTTCTGCTGCATTTCTGTATGTGAGAGACAAAATCAGTACAATATAGCACTGCATGACATGACAGTTCTGCTGCATTTCTGTATGTGAAAGAGAGACAAGATCAGTACAATATAGCACTGCATGACATGACAGTTCTGCTGCATTTCTGTATGTGAGAGACAAAATCAGTACAATATAGCACTGCATGACATGACAGTTTTGCTGCATTTCTGTATGTGAAGGAGAGACAAGATCAGTACAATATAGCACTGCATGACATGACAGTTCTGCTGTATATCTGTATGTGAAGGAGAGACAACATCAGTACAATATAGCACTGCATGACATGATAGTTCTGCTGCATTTCTGTATGTGAAGGAGAGACAAGATCAGTACAATATAGCACTGCATGACATGATAGTTCTGCTGCATTTCTGTATGTGAAGGAGAGACAAGATCAGTACAATATAGCACTGCATGACATGATAGTTTTGCTGCATTTCTATATGTGACAGAGAGACAAGATCAGTACAATATAGCACTGCATGACATGACAGTTCTGCTGCATTTCTGTATGTGAAGGTGGGACAGGATCAGTACAATATAGCACTGTATGGCATGACAGTTCTGCTGCATTTCTGTATGGACAAAGAGACAAGATCAGTACAATATAGCACTGCATGACATGACAGTTCTGCTACATTTTAGTATGTAAAGGTGGGACAGGATCAGTACAATATAGCACTGCATGACATGACAGTTCTGCTGCATTTCTGTATGTGAAGGTGGGACAGGATCAGTACAATATAGCCCTGTATGGCATGACAGTTCTGCTGCATTTCTGTATGGACAAAGAGACAAGATCAGTACAATATAGCACTGCATGACATGACAGTTCTGCTACATTTTAGTATGTAAAGGTGGGACAGGATCAGTACAATATAGCACTGCATGACATGACAGTTCTGCTGTATTTATGTATGTGACAGAGAGACAAGATCAGTACAATATAACACTGCATGACATGACAGTTATGCTGTATTTCTGTATGTGAAGGTGAGAAAAGATCAGTACAATATAGAACTGCATGACATGACAGTTCTGCTGCATTTCTGTATGTGAAGGAGAGACAAGATCAGTACAATATAGCACTGCATGACATGACAGTTCTGCTGCATTACTGTATGTGACAGAGAGACAAGATCAGTACAATATAGCACTGCATGACATGACAGTTCTGCTGCATTTCTGTATGTGAGAGACAAGATCAGTACAATATAGCACTGCATTACATGACAGTTCTGCTGTATTTCTGTATGTAAGGTGAGACAAGATCAGTACAATATAGCACTGCATGACATGACAGTTCTGCTGCATTTCTGTATGTGAAAGAGAGACAAGATCAGTACAATATAGCACTGCATGACATGACAGTTCTGCTGCATTTCTGTATGTGAGAGACAAAATCAGTACAATATAGCACTGCATGACATGACAGTTTTGCTGCATTTCTGTATGTGAAGGAGAGACAAGATCAGTACAATATAGCACTGTATGACATGACAGTTCTGCTGCATTTCTGTATATGAAGGAGAGACAACATCAGTACAATATAGCACTGCATGACATGATAGTTCTGCTGCATTTCTGTATGTGAAGGAGAGACAAGATCAGTACAATATAGCACTGCATGACATGACAGTTCTGCTGCATTTCTGTATGTGAAGGAGAGACAAGATCAGTACAATATAGCACTGCATGACATGATAGTTTTGCTGCATTTCTGTATGTGACAGAGAGACAAGGTCAGTACAATATAGCACTGCATGTCATGACAGTTCTGCTGCATTTCTGTATGTGAAGGTAGGACAGGATCAGTACAATATAGCACTGTATGGCATGACAGTTCTGCTGCATTTCTGTATGTGACAGAGAGACAAGATCAGTATAATATAGCACTGTAGGACATCACAGTTCTGCTACATTACTGTATGTGACAGACACAAGATCAGTACAATATAGCACTGCATGACATGACAGTTCTGCTGCATTTCTGTATGTGACAGAGAGGCAAGATCAGTATAATATAGCACTGTATGACATGATAGTTCTGCTGCATTACTGTATGTGACAGAGAGACAAGATCAGTACAATATAGCACTGCATGACATGACAGTTCTGCTGCATTTCTGTATGTGAAGGTGGGACAGGATCAGTACAATATAGCACTGTATGGCATGACAGTTCTGCTGCATTTCTGTATGGACAAAGAGACAAAATCAGTACAATATAGCACTGCATGACATGACAGTTCTGCTACATTTTAGTATGTAAAGGTGGGACAGGATCAGTACAATATAGCAATGCATGACATGACAGTTCTGCTGCATTTCTGTATGTGAAGGTGGGACAGGATCAGTACAATATAGCACTGTATGGCATGACAGTTCTGCTGCATTTCTGTATGGACAAAGAGACAAGATCAGTACAATATAGCACTGCATGACATGACAGTTCTGCTACATTTTAGTATGTAAAGGTGGGACAGGATCAGTACAATATAGCACTGCATGACATGACAGTTCTGCTGCATTTCTGTATGTGAGAGACAAGATCAGTACAATATAGCACTGCATTACATGACAGTTCTGCTGTATTTCTGTATGTAAGGTGAGACAAGATCAGTACAATATAGCACTGCATGACATGACAGTTCTGCTGCATTTCTGTATGTGAAAGAGAGACAAGATCAGTACAATATAGCACTGCATGACATGACAGTTCTGCTGCATTTCTGTATGTGAGAGACAAAATCAGTACAATATAGCACTGCATGACATGACAGTTTTGCTGCATTTCTGTATGTGAAGGAGAGACAAGATCAGTACAATATAGCACTGTATGACATGACAGTTCTGCTGCATTTCTGTATATGAAGGAGAGACAACATCAGTACAATATAGCACTGCATGACATGATAGTTCTGCTGCATTTCTGTATGTGAAGGAGAGACAAGATCAGTACAATATAGCACTGCATGACATGATAGTTCTGCTGCATTTCTGTATGTGAAGGAGAGACAAGATCAGTACAATATAGCACTGCATGACATGATAGTTTTGCTGCATTTCTGTATGTGACAGAGAGACAAGGTCAGTACAATATAGCACTGCATGTCATGACAGTTCTGCTGCATTTCTGTATGTGAAGGTAGGACAGGATCAGTACAATATAGCACTGTATGGCATGACAGTTCTGCTGCATTTCTGTATGTGACAGAGAGACAAGATCAGTATAATATAGCACTGTATGACATGATAGTTCTGCTGCATTACTGTATGTGACAGAGAGACAAGATCAGTACAATATAGCACTGCATGACATGACAGTGCAGCTGCATTTCTGTATGTGACAGATAGACAAGATCAGTATAATATAGCACTGTATGACATGATAGTTCTGCTGCATTACTGTATGTGACAGAGAGACAAGATCAGTACAATATAGCACTGCATGACATGACAGTTCTGCTGCATTTCTGTATGTGAAGGTGGGACAGGATCAGTACAATATAGCACTGTATGGCATGACAGTTCTGCTGCATTTCTGTATGGACAAAGAGACAAAATCAGTACAATATAGCACTGCATGACATGACAGTTCTGCTACATTTTAGTATGTAAAGGTGGGACAGGATCAGTACAATATAGCAATGCATGACATGACAGTTCTGCTGCATTTCTGTATGGACAAAGAGACAAGATCAGTACAATATAGCACTGCATGACATGACAGTTCTGCTACATTTTAGTATGTAAAGGTGGGACAGGATCAGTACAATATAGCACTGCATGACATGACAGTTCTGCTGTATTTCTGTATGTGAAAGAGAGACAAGATCAGTACAATATAACACTGCATGACATGACAGTTATGCTGTATTTCTGTATGTGAAGGTGAGAAAAGATCAGTACAATATAGAACTGCATGACATGACAGTTCTGCTGCATTTCTGTATGTGAAGGAGAGACAAGATCAGTACAATATAGCACTGCATGACATGACAGTTCTGCTGCATTTCTGTATGTGAGAGACAAGATCAGTACAATATAGCACTGCATTACATGACAGTTCTGCTGTATTTCTGTATGTAAGGTGAGACAAGATCAGTACAATATAGCACTGCATGACATGACAGTTCTGCTGCATTTCTGTATGTGAGAGACAGGATCAGTACAATATAGCACTGTAGGGCATGACAGTTCTGCTGCATTTCTGTATGGACAAAGAGACAAGATCAGTACAATATAGCACTGCATGACATGACAGTTCTGCTGCATTTAATATGTAAAGGTGGGACAGGATCAGTACAATATAGCACTGCATGACATGACAGTTCTGCTGTATTTCTGTATGTGAAGGTGAGAAAAGAACAGTACAATATAACACTGCATGACATGACAGTTCTGCTGCATTTCTGTATGTGAAGGAGAGACAAGATCAGTGTAATATAGCACTGCATGACATGACAGTTCTGCTGCATTTCTGTATGTGACAGAGAGACAAGATCAGTACAAGATAGCACTGCATGACATGACAGTTCTGTTGTATTTCTGTATGTGAAGGAGAAACAAGATCAGTACAATATAGCACTGCATGACATGACAGTTCTGCTGCATTTCTGTATGTAAGATACAAGATCAGTACAATATAGTACTGCATGACATGACAGTTCTGCTGTATTTCTGTATGTAAGATACAAGATCAGTACAATATAGTACTGCATGACATGACAGTTCTGCTGTATTTCTGTATGTGAAGGAGAGACAAGATGAGTACAATATAGCACTGCATGACATGACAGTTCTGCAGCATTTCTGTATGTGACAGAGAGACAAGATCAGTACAATATAGCACTGCATGACATGACAGTTCTGCTGCATTTCTGTATGTGAAGGAGAGACAAGATCAGTGTAATATAGCACTGCATGACATGACAGTTTTGCTGCATTTCTGTATGTGAGAGAGAGACAAGATCAGTACAATATAGCACTTCATGACATGACAGTTCTGCTGAATTTCTGGATGTGAAGGTGAGACAAGATCAGTACAATATAGCACTGCATGACATGACAGTTCTGCTGCATTTCTGTATGTGACAGAGAGACAAGATCAGTACAATATAGCACTGCATGACATGACAGTTCTGCTGCATTTCTGTATGTGACAGAGAGACAAGATCATTACAATAAAGCACTACATTACATGGCAGTTCTGCTGTATTTCTGTATGTGAAGGTGAGAAAAGAACAGTACAATATAACACTGCATGACATGACAGTTCTGCTGCATTTCTGTATGTGAAGGTGAGACAAGATCAGAACAATATAGCACTGTATGACATGACAGTTCTACTGCATTTCTGTATGTGACAGAGACACAAGATCAGTACAGTATAGCACTGTATGACATGACAGTTCTGCTGTATTTCTGTATGTGAGGGAGAGACAAGATCAGTACAATATAGCACTGCATGACATGACAGTTATACTGCATTTCTGTATGTGACAGAGAGACAAGATCAGTACAATATAGCACTGCATGACATGACAGTTCTGCTGCATTTCTGTATGTGAGGGAGAGACAAGATCAGTACAATATAGCAATGCATGACATTACAGTTCTGCTGCATTTCTGTATGTGAAGGAGAGACAAGATCAGTACAATATAGCACTGCATGACATGACAGTTCTGCTGCATTTCTGTATGTGAGGGAGAGACAAGATCAGTACAATATAGCACTGCATGACATGACAGTTCTGCTGCATTTCTGTATGTGAAGGTGAGACAAGATCAGAACAATATAGCACTGCATGACATGACAGTTCTGCTGCATTTCTGTATGTGACAGAGAGACAAGATCAGTGTAATATAGCACTGCATGGCATGACAGTTCTGCTGCATTTCTGTATGTGAGGGAGAGACAAAATCAGTATAATATAGCACTGTATGACATGACAGTTCTGCTGCATTTCTGTATGTGAAGGAGAGACAAGATCAGTACAATATAGCACTGCATTACATGACAGTTCTGCTGTATTTCTGTATGTAAGGTGAGACAAGATCAGTGTAATATAGCACTGCATGACATGACAGTTCTGCTGCATTTCTGTATGTGACAAAGAGACAAGTTCAGTACAATATAGCACTGCATGACATGACAGTTCTGCTGCATTTCTGTATGTGAAGGAGAGACAAGATCAGTACAATATAGCACTGCATGACATAACAGTTCTGCTGCATTTTTGTATGTGAAGGAGAGACAAGATCAGTACAATATAGCACTGCATGACAACACAGTTCTGCTGTATTACTGTATGTGAAGGTGAAACAAGATCAGTACAATATAGCACTGCATGACACAAGAGTTCTCCTGCCTTTCTGTATGTGACAGAGAGACAATATCACTGTAATATAGCATTGCATGACATGACAGTTCTGCTGTATTTCTGTATGTGACAGATTCAAGATCAATACAATATAGCACTGCATGACATGACAGTTCTGCTGCATTTCTGTATGTGACAGAGACAAGATCAGTACAATATAGCACTGCATGACATGACAGTTCTGCTGCATTTCTGTATGTGAAGGTGGGACAGGATTAGTACAATATAGCACTGCATGACATGACAGTTTTGCTGCATTTCTGTATGTGACAGAGAGACAAGATCAGTACAATATAGCACTGTATGACATGACACTTCTGCTGCATTTCTGTATGTGACAGAGAGACAAGATCAGTACAATATAGCACTGTATGACATGACAGTACTGCTGCATTTCTGTATGTGACAGAGAGACAAGATCAGTACAATATAGCTCTGTATGACATGACAGTTCTGCTGCATTTCTGTATGTGACAGAGAGACAAAATCAGTACAATATAGCACTGCATGACATGACAGTTCTGCTGCATTTCTGTATGTGACAGAGAGACAAGATCAGTACAATATAGCACTGCATGACATGACAGTTCTGCTGCATTTCTGTATGTGAAGGTGAGACAAGATCAGTACAATATAGCACTGCATGACATGACAGTTCTGCTGCATTTCTGTATGTGACAGAGAGACAAGATCAGTACAATATAGCACTGCTTGACATGACAGTTCTGCTGCATTTCTGAATGTGACAGAGAGACAAGATCAGTACAATATAGCACTGCATGACATGACAGTTCTGCTGTATTTCTGTACGTGACAGAGAGACAAGATCAGTACAATATAGCACTACATATCATGACAGTTCTGCTGTATTTCTGTATGTGAAGGTGAGACAAGATCAGTACAATATAGCACTGCATGACATGACAGTTCTGCTGCATTTCTGTATGTGAAGGTGGGACAGGATCAGTACAATATAGCACTGTATGGCATGACAGTTCTGCTGCATTTCTGTATGGACAAAGAGACAAGATCAGTACAATATAGCACTGCATGACATGACAGTTCTGCTGCATTTTAGTATGTAAAGGTGGGACAGGATCAGTACAATATAGCACTGCATGACATGACAGTTCTGCTGTATTTCTGTATGTGAAGGAGAGACAAGATCAGTACAATATAGAACTGCATGACATGACAGTTCTGCTGCATTTCTGTATGTGAAGGAGAGACAAGATCAGTACAATATAGCACTGCATTACATGACAGTTCTGCTGTATTTCTGTATGTAAGGTGAGACAAGATCAGTGTAATATAGCACTGCATGACATGACAGTTCTGCTGCATTTCTGTATGTGACAAAGAGACAAGTTCAGTACAATATAGCACTGCATTACATGACAGTTCTGCTGCATTTCTGTATGTGAAGGAGAGACAAGATCAGTACAATATAGCACTGCATGACATAACAGTTCTGCTGCATTTTTGTATGTGAAGGAGAGACAAGATCAGTACAATATAGCACTGCATGACAACACAGTTCTGCTGTATTACTGTATGTGAAGGTGAAACAAGATCAGTACAATATAGCACTGCATGACACAAGAGTTCTCCTGCCTTTCTGTATGTGACAGAGAGACAAGATCAGTGTAATATAGCACTGCATGACATGACAGTTCTGCTGCATTTCTGTATGTGAAGTTGAGACAAGATCAATACAATATAGCACTGCATGACATGACAGTTCTGCTGCATTTCTGTATGTGACAGAGACAAGATCAGTACAATATAGCACTGCATGACATGACAGTTCTGCTGCATTTCTGTATGTGAGAGACAAGATCAGTACAATTTAGCACTGCATGACATGACAGTTCTGCTGCATTTCTGTATGTGAAGGTGGGACAGGATTAGTACAATATAGCACTGCATGACATGACAGTTTTGCTGCATTTCTGTATGTGAGAGAGAGACAAGATCAGTACAATATAGCACTTCATGACATGACAGTTCTGCTGAATTTCTGGATGTGAAGGTGAGACAAGATAAGTACAATATAGCACTGCATGACATGACAGTTCTGCTGCATTTCTGTATGTGACAGAGAGACAAGATCAGTACAATATAGCACTGCATGACATGACAGTTCTGCTGCATTTCTGTATGTGACAGAGAGACAAGATCATTACAATATAGCACTACATTACATGGCAGTTCTGCTGTATTTCTGTATGTGAAGGTGAGAAAAGAACAGTACAATATAACACTGCATGACATGACAGTTCTGCTGCATTTCTGTATGTGAAGGTGAGACAAGATCAGAACAATATAGCACTGTATGACATGACAGTTCTACTGCATTTCTGTATGTGACAGAGAGACAAGATCAGTACAGTATAGCACTGTATGACATGACAGTTCTGCTGTATTTCTGTATGTGAGGGAGAGACAAGATCAGTACAATATAGCACTGCATGACATGACAGTTATACTGCATTTCTGTATGTGACAGAGAGACAAGATCAGTACAATATAGCACTGCATGACATGACAGTTCTGCTGCATTTCTGTATGTGAGGGAGAGACAAGATCAGTACAATATAGCAATGCATGACATTACAGTTCTGCTGCATTTCTGTATGTGAAGGAGAGACAAGATCAGTACAATATAGCACTGCATGACATGACAGTTCTGCTGCATTTCTGTATGTGAGGGAGAGACAAGATCAGTACAATATAGCACTGCATGACATGACAGTTCTGCTGCATTTCTGTATGTGAAGGTGAGACAAGATCAGAACAATATAGCACTGCATGACATGACAGTTCTGCTGCATTTCTGTATGTGACAGAGAGACAAGATCAGTGTAATATAGCACTGCATAGCATGACAGTTCTGCTGCATTTCTGTATGTGAGGGAGAGACAAAATCAGTATAATATAGCACTGTATGACATGACAGTTCTGCTGCATTTCTGTATGTGAAGGAGAGACAAGATCAGTACAATATAGCACTGCATTACATGACAGTTCTGCTGTATTTCTGTATGTAAGGTGAGACAAGATCAGTGTAATATAGCACTGCATGACATGACAGTTCTGCTGCATTTCTGTATGTGACAAAGAGACAAGTTCAGTACAATATAGCACTGCATGACATGACAGTTCTGCTGCATTTCTGTATGTGAAGGAGAGACAAGATCAGTACAATATAGCACTGCATGACATAACAGTTCTGCTGCATTTTTGTATGTGAAGGAGAGACAAGATCAGTACAATATAGCACTGCATGACAACACAGTTCTGCTGTATTACTGTATGTGAAGGTGAAACAAGATCAGTACAATATAGCACTGCATGACACAAGAGTTCTCCTGCCTTTCTGTATGTGACAGAGAGACAAGATCAGTGTAATATAGCACTGCATGACATGACAGTTCTGCTGCATTTCTGTATGTGAAGTTGAGACAAGATCAATACAATATAGCACTGCATGACATGACAGTTCTGCTGCATTTCTGTATGTGACAGAGACAAGATCAGTACAATATAGCACTGCATGACATGACAGTTCTGCTGCATTTCTGTATGTGAAGGTGGGACAGGATTAGTACAATATAGCACTGCATGACATGACAGTTTTGCTGCATTTCTGTATGTGACAGAGAGAGAAGATCAGTACAATATAGCACTGTATGACATGACACTTCTGCTGCATTTCTGTATGTGACAGAGAGACAAGATCAGTACAATATAGCACTGTATGACATGACAGTACTGCTGCATTTCTGTATGTGACAGAGAGACAAGGTCAGTACAATATAGCTCTGTATGACATGACAGTTCTGCTGCATTTCTGTATGTGACAGAGAGACAAGATCAGTACAATATAGCACTGCATGACATGACAGTTCTGCTGCATTTCTGTATGTGACAGAGAGACAAGATCAGTACAATATAGCACTGCATGACATGACAGTTCTGCTGCATTTCTGTATGTGAAGGTGAGACAAGATCAGTACAATATAGCACTGCATGACATGACAGTTCTGCTGTATTTCTGTATGTGACAGAGAGACAAGATCAGTACAATATAGCACTGCATGACATGACAGTTCTGCTGCATTTCTGTATGTGACAGAGAGACAAGATCAGTACAATATAGCACTGCATGACATGACAGTTCTGCTGCATTTCTGTAAGTGAAGGAGAGACAAGATCAGTATAATATAGCACTGTATGACATGACAGTTTTGCTGTATTTCTGTATGTGACAGAGAGACAAGATCAGTAATATAGTACTGTATGACATGACAGTTCTGCTGCATTTCTGTATGTGACAGAGAGACAAGATCAGTACAATATAGCTCTGCATGACATGACAGTTCTGCTGCATTTCTGTATGTGACAGAGAGACAAGATCAGTACAATATAGCTCTGCATGACATGACAGTACTGCTGCATTTCTGTTGAACTTCAATAACTTTGTCAATAAAACTCGACACATTAGGTGGGTGAAAGAACCGTGGGTCATATTTATTAATACCAGCAATGGGAACTGGCAACGACAGGTAATAAAAACACAGGTGGCGGCAGTCGGGGCCTACATAACTAACTATATATAACCCCTTCTATAAAAATGGCCAAGGGACACTGCTGCAGACCACAAGGCGGAGATACTCAATGCAGCTTTGAAATGTAGGGGGTTCTCGGTCTGTTAATAACCAGCCAGAGCACGCCCAAGCATACCGAGCCTTTGGCGTCACCCTAACTGCAATGGTCATCATTCAAACCTCCTTCCAGCCTGCAGCCGTGATCCTGACCACCCGCCAGAGTATGGTGCCAACGTTAGAAACTCCAAACCAGTAGGTCCATCCTTGACGAACAGCATGTCAATAACTGGGGAGCTCAAGCTACCATTCTTGGACTTAAGGAAGTAGTTCGAGTAACCCTCTTCCAGCCTCAAACACCTAGTCTCATTTAGAGACAATAACATAGAACGATTGCTGCCTTTTATAACAAATATAACAGTTGCAAATCATAACAATGCATAACATGGATGGGAGGGTGGGGAAAGCTTCCAGGGATCCACAGGAGCAAAGAGGAAGTGGACTTCCTGCACATCCCATATATATGGTTGGTAAACCCCTCCCAACACAATGCAACATTGTAACAAATACACACACAACAGCAGCAGCACTCACTCAACCAGGCCTTAACCCTTAGCTATGCTCTGGGCTAATCGCCCTGCATTTTCTTAAGGGATTAAATGCCCTACATCTCATGAGTGTCTGCTTGTAACATAACTAAGTAATAACTTAACACTTAACTTAACAGTTGAACTTCAATAACTTTGTCAATAAAACTCGACACATTAGGTGGGTGAAAGACCCATGGGTCATATTTATTAATACCAGCAATGGGAACTGGCAGTGATAGGTAAAGAAACACAGGTGGCTGCAATCGGGGGCCTACATAACTAACTATATATAACCCCTTCTAGAAAAATTGCAAATGGACACTGCTGCAGACCACAAGGCAGAGATACTCAATGCAGCTTTGAAATGTAGAGGGTTCTCAGCCCGTTAATAACCAGCCAGAGTACGCCCAAGCATACCAAGCCTGTTGTGTCACCCTGACTGCAATGGCCATCATTCAAACCTCCTTCGAGCCTGCAGCCGTGATTCTGACCACCCGCCACAAGAGACAGACCTTCAAATTAAATGGTCCAGACTCTTGCCACCACCACTAAACCCTTAGGAGTAACGCTTGCCTGATGTTCTGAAGGAACAAATCCACTCCTGCCGGTTCTAAATGAACCCCATCCTGCCTATATAAACCCTTATGGGCTGCTGAGATGTTCTCATTCATGGTCGATAACAAAACCCTCGAGGTCCCCAACCTGCTTCCTCAGGTCCCTATTTATCTTTTTTCTGACCTGGAAAGCCACTTTATGGCATACCATGTGCTTCCACCTCTATCTAGGGATCACATTCAACCGCCCGATTCGCACACCTGAAAACTGCTGCAGATCCACCTGCATTGCCAGGATTAAATCTAATGTGGGGAAGATTGAAATGTGGTGGTTTTCCCACCTTCTTGCGGCATCCTGTAACAATGCAGGCAGATCTGCCCAGGACAAACCCCTGCGCCCTAGCCAACGCAAAATAGCCTTGGACGATGGAAATCTTAGCTGCTGTCCTCCTGGCATGGCCGCAGCTCAAATTGCAGCCCAGTGCACGTATGAATGGCCGACGATCCACACCCGTACAGGACCTGGACCTATGCCTGAAACAAAGAAACAATAGTTAGCTTGCATACTTAATGGACCTAACCACAATTTACCATGGCCAACCCCCCTTTTTGTTTACCCATGCAAGCCCAATTCCCTTGATGCCCCCTCGTTATCAACCTATACACTTATGTGTACAGAGACCTGACATAGGATTTGTACCGCTGAGATCTCCAACGCCCCAAGGAGCGAATATGATCTGAGGACCAACCCAGCTCTGCCGCCGTCATCGCCGCCCCCACTCTTAATGAGTCGGGGGCAATACGCCACCCATCGAGACCCGCCCACTGCGCTACGCAACCTAACACCTTCCTGAACTGGTATCTGGTCAGCTGGTCTCCATTCCCATGTATAAGAAACCTCTGGCTGCCCCGGCAGGGAAAGCCAGGCTCCCCGGCCCTCCTGGTCTGTCTTAGACCTGTGGATAAAAAGAAACACTGAATCATCCACCACCCTAACGTGATTGTGCATGACTCCCCCCGATACCGTCGTCTTGGCATGTGGGACTAGCTCCCCCACTCTCAGTGCGTTGTGAAACGCCAGCTCAAAGGCCGACCGAAGAGCTGAGCCTCAAAAGGCAAAGAACAGATCTCTGGCAGTACCGCCAGCAATTTAACGAGCTGTTCTGCTGTAATGGGTTCCCTAGCATCATGCCTCGGAACCTCCATTCGGCCCCACCCCCAAATTTACTGTTTCACTAGGAAGGAGCGCGACACATCTTGAAATGCGTAAAACCTGCAAAAGAAGGCTACAGCCAATAGCCTTCGGAAGAAGGAAACCCACTGAGGTCGCAGAAACTTACCCACTTGCTCCAATACCTCATGTAGGCCGACCAGGTGTTGGGTGCCAAAGAAGCCCGTAATAGGGGATCAGCCGCTGCAGTGCTTCGCCATCTGCCACAGAAAGGGAGGGCAAGAAAGGCCATTAGGAGCCTCAGTCTGCGCCGCCACCCTAAACGCCTCCCACTGGAAGCGAGACAATGTGTCCGCCACTATGTTCTGCACCCGGGGACATGACGAGCCCTGAAATCAATGTTCAACTGCAGACATCTCAACACCAGGTGCCGCAGGTAAAGCACCACCACAGGCGATGAAGCTGAAAGTCTGTTGATGGCAAAAACCATGCTGAGATTATCATTCCAGAAAATCACAGCCCTGTTGCTGAAAAGGTGCCCCCACAGCTCAAAAGCAAAGGTTGCATGTAAGCCCTAGGCCCGCTCACTCAGATGGCCATGGCTTCGCACTCCATGCCCCTTCAAAGCACTTTATCTGGATGCCCCTGCCGCATCCGTAAACAGATGCAAAGAGACTGATTGGACACTGGGTCACCCCTCCACATGCAGAAGCCATTAAAATCCTGTAGGAACCGTTCCCAGACCTTCAAATCCACCATGAGATCACCCATGATCCGGATGCACGACGATGCTGTCCTGCCGCCCCCCAATCTCCATTCTAACCTTTTGCTAAAGATCCTGCCCCATGGGATGACTCTGCCCACGAAGTTTAGGAGACCCAGGAGCGACTGCAACTCCCACAGGGAACATGATTTGCTGTAGCCATGACGTGAACCGCCATCAACATTCTAGCCACCTTCTCCTTAGGCAGCCTGCATTCCATTGCCACAGAATCTATTTCTAAGCCCAGAAACATCAAGCACATGCAAGGTCCCTCTGTTTTCTCCTCAGCAAGAGGAACCCCAAACCTAGCCATCATGAACCTCATGATGATCATCAAGGAGGCACGTTCCCCTGAATTGGCAGACCCCACTAAAAAGGAAATCATCCAAATAGTGTGCGATCTTGTCACTTCCCGCCGCTGAGGCAACCGCCCAGTGGAGGAAAGTACTAAATGCCTCAAAATAAGCACAGGATATAGAAAAGCCCATAGGCAGGCAACGGTCTACATAGTAACCCCCTTCGAACCAGCACCCCATCAATCTGAAGGATGACGGGTGGTTTGGGAGAAGACGGAACGCAGACTCTATGTCCAATTTAGCCATCAAGGCACCAGGCCCCCTTTCCCTCACAATAGCCAGCACATCGTCAAACGACTGGTAGTGGACCAAGCTCAAAACCTCCGGAATGACGTCATTCACTGACTGCCCCCTCAGGTAGGATAGATGTTGTATGAGCCAAAACTTACCCGTCTCCTTTTGGGGAACCACTCCTAGTGGAGAAATTACTAAATCCGGAAATGGCAAGTCCTCAAAAGGGCCTGTGACCCTGCCTAGAGCTACTTCCTTACCCAGCTTTTCCCTGACCACCTCCGGGAACTGAGAGGCCGATTTCAAATTTTTCTTAACCTTAGACCCCAACACCTAGCCCACTACCAGAATAGTGAAACCAAGGCACAGACCGGAGTCCAGCAATCTAGCAGCCGCCCTGTTCGGGTACCTGCTCAACCACTTACCGATAATAGGGACCCTAATAGGCGAATCTGCCCTTTCCTGCAGCGCTTCCTTTAGACCCAAACCATTTGAATTTGGGAGTCCCGCTTCTTGGAGCAATCAGCCCCAGGGTGTTGACCACTTCAGAACTTGCAGACATGCTTGAACGTGCAGGACATGCCCCTTTCACAGGCATTATCCTGGTAATGCCAGCACACTCCCCCTTGCCGCCATCGGAAGCGCAAGAGCTGCCTGGGCCCCTCAGTAACTACTGCTGGGCCCGCTTGTGCCCCCCGTTCCACATCGAGATGCGCCCAGAGGTGGAGATCCATGGTCCCAATGTCCAGCAATGGTTTACCCACCTTCTTTTTACGGTAGATCATGTCATACTCCCTCCAGGCTCAATCGGCAAATTTCCTACGTATTTCATCTATCGTGTCAACATACTTAAACAATGCGGTAGCCTGATCTGGGAACCTCTCCAGATAGATGTTTCCTCAAATGTGTCAGGCCGTTTGAATTTTTTAAGGGCCTGTCCCATCCTCCGCCATTTCTTTGAATTGAAATGTTTCCGCGGATAATTCAAACATGTTGACGTACTTACCGTCCTGGATACGCTTCACCATCTTTGACTTTAGGTGGGCGTGCAAGCTATGTACCTGACATGAGTATGTGTCCCCATGCACAGCCGCTTTTCTATTCACAGCCTGTGGTGAGCCCACCTGTACCCCCGGGGATTGAGATGTCTGGGCCAAACCACTGACAGTACCCTCCCTGAGTTTACCCCTACTCATTTTCCTCAACATCCTGTACATCCTCCTGTGTCCTTTTGTGTGCAAACCCAGGGACCAATCCAAATCAGACCCAGACCCACTGGAGCTAGAGGAGTCACACCTTCCCCGAGAAAAAACAAATTGGCACTCACCGGATGATGAGGCCATGGGACCTTGACTGGATCCGGAGGGGCTGTGGCCGTCCATACGCGTCGCCGCCACTCTAGGCACAAGGGATCTGGAACTCTGGGTTGCCGCATCTCTGCTGGATGAAGACGCCATGGAGACCTGGAACACAGAAGACAAGAGGGGAGTATCACCGGAAGAGCCAGTCGTCTCCTCCCTATCCTCCCCAGCCCCGTATTCCTGATACCCCTCACAGTCACTGTCACTAACACCATACAGTAAACTGTGATCCTCATCCGTACTTGCAGCCTGCCCACATTCATAATCCTCCATAAATCTAACTGCCCTGCTGCGCCCCTGTGGCTTCACCATCCTGGCAGGACTAACTGTCCCCCTGTCAGTGCCCTCCAGGCCTTTGCCTGGGCTAGCGCTAATACTAGCGTGCCCCCTCTTCACCGCTCCTCTTATAACTACTTGCCCTGACCTGATCACTAAGGTCCTGCTGGGCGATACGGTACCCTGCAGGCCTCCTGCATGCGGTTCCAGACTAACGGCACTGCTACCCAGTGCCGCAGTTACACGAGGCCCCTTAGGCCCTGCTCTACCCGCAGGGGCTTTTCCTTTTACCTTGACCCCCGCCATATGCGGGGGCAGCTTTTGCCTTACTACTGCCTGACTTAGGCCGTGAGCGCGAGGAGGGTGCCCTAGTGGCCTCCCCTCCTTTATTGCCAGCTGTTGCCGAGGCCCATGTGCGCACACCTTGCTGCGTGGCACCTGCCGAGCCCCCCGGATGCACTTGCTGCCCCGCATCCTGAGTCACATTTGCCCCTTGTCTCAAGTCTGTCACAACCCCCACTGGCCTAGAATGGCCCCCCAGCCTTCAGATGGCTAACATGTGTGCCCCCCGGAGTGGGTGTCCCCCCCCGTGGCACTCCCTTCTTACCACTGGAGCCTGAGGGGGATGATCCACTCTGCACGATAACCAAGGATTGAGTGCCGCGGTGGCCATCTTGGATGGGGCAGAAGATGAGGACCAGACGGAGGCCTGCACACCAGACGGAGGCCTGCACAGAACGGGCCTGCACCACCGCCGCACCCGATGATGACCCACCCACGAGGACCGACGCCAAGGACTGCAGGAGCGCCACTGCTGTCGCGACGAATTCCCCGGAAAGGACCACTGACACTGGTAAGGCCGCACTACTCCCACTAGTCGCGCCACCAATTACCGGGCCTACCGAGCACTCTCCCATGTGGAACCCTGAGCTCTCTAGGGACCACTGCCTAACAGCCAAGTTTTGGGACCCCTGCCTAACACCCGCTCCTTGCACCTCAGGCCCAGCACCCCCAGCAACCGCTACATGAAGGCCTAGCCCCACCGACTGATATGCCTGGGCAGGCCTAGCCTCACCATCCCGCTCCCCCCTTGCAGGGGAAGGGAACTGATTGGGGCTACCATCCCCCACTGAAGGAGAAGTGGAAATAGACAGCCCTGAAACATGGCCCTGACCCACCGTGATAGTCCCTGATGGGGATGGTGTGACCCACTCGATGTCCTCAAGATCCATCTCTTCCCATTCCACAGGTTCACCTTCCATTGGAAAAACTGCTGCAAGCTGTGCTGTAGAAAGAACTTCCAGGGATCCACAGGAACAAAGAGGAAGTGAACTCCCTGCACATCCCATATATAAGGTTGGTAAATCCCTCCCAACACAATGCAATATTGTAACAAATACACACACAGCAGCAGCACTCACTCAACCAGGCCTTAGCCCTTAGCTACGCTCCGGGCTAGTCACCCTGCACTTGCTTTATCTAGAATCCATAATATTCTTCCAGCTTCATCTCTTCAGTCTATATACTATTTTACAAAAGTGGACATTTTTTTGTCACTTATTCTTTAATGAACAAGATAGAACCTACAGTATTGTTTACTTCATTATTTTTAGTGTATGAAAAAGGGAAGATTTTTGTTCCACCCCAAGCTTGATTTGAGACTGTACAAGATCATCATGATTCCCCCGCTGCTGGTCATAAGGGAATCAGGAAGATTTAATATAGTGTCCGAAACTGGCAGAGGATGTTCATATGTTTGTCCTGTCTTGTGATACTTGTGCTAGGTTGATGAATTCTACTCTCCATTCTACTCTTATCTCCAGCATCCTTTGCTGATTACTGAGTCATTGGTCCTGTGTGTCAATGCACTTTATTGTGAATCTTCCTATTGCCATGACACTATCCTAGTGAATGTTGATCGCCTGACGATATGGAGTATTTCTATCCAGCTGTGGGTTTACCTTTTGCCAGTATGACTGCTGTCTTGATGGATATCTTCAGGCTATGGCTTATACTTCAAGATGCACAGATAGGGGTTCTCAGTTTACTTCTTGGTTTTCAAAACACTTTCACCTAGATTTAGAGTTCTGCGTTAGCCGTCCAAACCAGCGTTAGGGGGTCCTAACGCTGGTTTTTACCGCCCACTGGTATTTAGAGTCAGTCATGAAAGGGTCTAACGCTTACTTTCCAGCCACGACTTTTCCACACCGCAAATCCCCCTACGCCAATTGCGTATCCTATCTTTTCAATGGGATCTTTCTAACGCTGGTATTTAGAGTCTTGGCTGAAGTGAGCGTTAGAAATCTTTCGACAAGACTCCAGTCGCAGAGAAAAGCCAGGAGTTAAGAGCTTTCTGGGCTAATGCCGGTTCATAAAGCTCTTAACTACTGTGCTCTAAAGTACACTAACACCCATAAACTACCTATGTACCCCTAAACCGAGGCCCCCCCCCCCACATCGCCGCCAGTCTATTAATTTTTTTTAACCCCTA
Organism: Bombina bombina; assembly: GCF_027579735.1. NCBI lineage: Eukaryota > Metazoa > Chordata > Amphibia > Anura > Bombinatoridae > Bombina > Bombina bombina. Next base: position 1,446,299,666 of record NC_069500.1, on the reverse strand, counting down.
ATCTGCCGAACGCACACCGCCGCCACCTACATTATACCTATAAACCCCTAATCTGCTGCCCCTAATATCGCCGACCCCTACATAATATTTATTAACCCCTAATCTGCCCCCCCCAACGTCGCCGCTACCTACCTACAATTATTAACCCCTAATCCGCCGACCGGACCTCACTGCTACTATAATAAAGTTATTAACCCCTAATCCGCCTCACTCCCGCCTCCAAAACCCTATAATAAATAGTATTAACCCCTAATCTGCCCTCCCTAACATCGCCGACACCTAACTTCAAGTATTAACCCCTAATCTGCCGACCGGATCTCGCCGCTACTCTAATAAATGTATTAACCCCTAAAGCTAAGTCTAACCCTAACACTAAAACCCCCCTAAGTTGAATATAATTTTTATCTAACAAAATAAATAAATCTTATTAAATAAATTATTCCTATTTAAAGCTAAATACTTACCTGTAAAATAAACCCTAATATAGCTACAATATAAATAATAATTATATTGTAGCTATTTTAGGATTAATATTTATTTTACAGGCAACTTTGTATTTATTTTAACCAGGTACAATAGCAATTAAATAGTTCATAACTATTTAATAGCTACCTAGTTAAAATAATTACAAAATTACCTGTAAAATAAATCCTAACCTAAGTTACAATTAAACCTAACACTACACTATCAATAAATAAATTAACTAAACTATCTACAATTATCTACAATTATATCAACTAAACTAAATTACAAAAACAAACAAACACTAAATTACAAAAAATAAAAAAAGATTACAAGAATTTAAAACTAATTACACCTACTCTAAGCCCCCTAAAAAATAACAAAGCCCCCCAAGATAAAAAAATGCCCTACCCTATTCTAAAATAAAAATTGTAAAGCTCTTTTACCTTACCAGCCCTTAAAAGGGCCTTTTGCGGGGCATGCCCCAAAGAATTCTGCTCTTTTGCCTGTAAAAAAAAACATACACTACCCCCTCCAACATTACAACCCACCACCCACATACCCCTAATCTAACCCAAACCCCCCTTAAATAAACCTAACACTAAGCCCCTGAAGATCTTCCTACCTTGTCTTCACCACGCCGGGTATCACTGATCCGTCCAGAAGAGGGTCCGAAGTTTTCCTCCTATCCGGCAAGAAGAGCTCCTCCAGAGGGTCCAAAGTCTTCATCCTATCCGGGCAGAAGAGGACATCCGGACCGGCAGACATCTTCATCCAAGCGGCATCTTCTATCTTGTTCCATCCGGCGCAGAGCGGGACCATCTTCAAGCAGCCGACGCGGAGCTATCCTTCTTCACCGACGGACTAACGACGAATGAAGGCTCCTTTAAGGGACGTCATCCAAGATAGCGTCCCTTGAATTCTGATTGGCTGATAGGATTCTATCAGCCAATCGGAATTAAGGTAGGAAAAATCTGATTGGCTGATTGAATCAGCCAATCAGATTCAAGTTCAATCCGATTGGCTGATCCAATCAGCCAATCAGATTGAGCTTGCATTCTATTGGCTGATCGGAACAGCCAATAGAATGCGAGCTCAATCTGATTGGCTGATTGGATCAGCCAATCGGATTGAACTTGAATCTGATTGGCTAATTCAATCAGCCAATCAGATTTTTCCTACCTTAATTCCGATTGGCTGATAGAATCCTATCAGCCAATCGGAATTGAAGGGACGCCATCTTGGATGACGTCCCTTAAAGGAGCCTTCATTCGTCGGTAGTCCGTCGGTAAAGAAGGATGTTCCGCGTCGGTGGGATGAAGATTGAAGACCCGGCTTGGAAGATGACATCGCCCGAATAGAAGACTTCTTCAGCGCCTCTTGGAAGATGACATCGCCCGGATCGAAGACTTCTTCAGCGCCGCTTGGAGGATCACTTCATCAGATGGAAGATTTCTTCAGCGCCGCTTGGAGGATAACTTCTTCCGCTCCGGATGTCCACTTCGGTTCCATCACTGCTCGGCTGAGTGAAGACGACTCAAGGTAGGATGATCTTCAGGGGATTAGTGTTAGGTTATTTTAAGGGGGGTTTGGGTTAGAATAGGGATATGTGGGTGGTGGGTTTTAATGTTGGGGGGGGGTTGTATTTTTCTTTTACAGGCAAAAGAGCTGAATTCTTTGGGGCATGCCCCACAAGAGGTCCTTTTAAGGGCTGGTAAGGTAAAAGAGCTTTGAACTTTTTTAATTTAGAATAGGGTAGGGCATTTTTTTTTATTTTGGGGGGGTTTGTTATTTTATTAGGGGGCTTAGATTAGGTGTAAGTACCTTAAAATTGTTGTAATATTTTTAAAATGTTTGTAACTTATTTTTTTTATTTTTTGTAACTTAGCTTTTTTATTTTTTGTACTTTAGTTAGTTTATGTAATTGTATTTAATTGTAGTTATTTGTAGTTAATTTATTTAATTAATGTAATGATAGTGTAGTGTTAGGTTTAATTGTAACTTAGGTTAGGATTTATTTTACAGGTAATTTTGTATTTCTTTTAGCTAGGTAGTTATTAAATAGTTAATAACTATTTAATAACTATTCTAACTAGCTAAAATAAATACAAAGTTACCTGTAAAATAAATATAAATCCTAAGATAGCTACAATGTAATTATTAATTATATTGTAGCTATCTTAGGGTTTATTTTACAGGTAAGTATTTAGTTTTAAATAAGAATAATTTATTAAAGTATAGTGTAGTGTTAGGTGTAATTGTAACTTAGGTTTGTTTTTATTTTACAGGTAAGTTTCTCTTTATTTTAACTAGGTAGCTATTAAATAGTTAATAACTATTTAATAGCTATTGTACCTAGTTAAAATAAATGGAAAGTTACCTGTAAAATAAAAATAAATCCTAAGATAGCTACAATATAATTATTATTTATATTGTAGCTATATTAGGGTTTATTTTACAGGTAAGTATTTATTTTTAAATAGGATTAACTTAGTTAATAAGAGAAATATTATTTAGATTTATTTAATTAATATTTAAGTTAGGGGGGTGTTAGGGTTAGTGTTAGACTTAGGTTTAGGGGTTAATAATTTTATTACAGTGGCGGCGGTGTAGTGGGGGGCAGGATAGGGGTTAATAAATTTATTATAGGTGGCGACGGTGTAGGGGGGGCAGGATAGGGGTTAATAAATTTATTATAGGTGGCGACGGTGTAGGGGGGGGGCAGGATAGGGGTTAATAAATTTAATATAGGTTGCGGCGGGTTCAGGGAGCGGCGGTTTAGGGGTTTAAACTATTTATTTATTTGCGGCGAGGTGCGGGATCAGCAGGATAGGGGTTAATAACTTTATTATAGAGGGCGACGGTATAGGGGGGGCAGGATAGGGGTTACTAGGTATAATGTAGGTGGCAGCGGTGTCCGGGAGCGGCGGTTTAGGGGTTAATACATTTATCAGAGTTGCGGCAGGGTCTAGGAGCGGTTTAGGGGTTAATACATTTATCAGAGTTGCGGCAGGGTCTAGGAGCGGCAGTTTAGGGGTTAATAACTTTATTTAGTTGCGGGGGGGCTCCGGGGGCGCCGGTATAGGGGGTAGAACAGTGTAGATAGTGTGGGTGCTTAAGTGACAGGCTAGCAATAAAGCTGGGAAAAAGCCGAAGAGCAGAGAGATCGGATGAGTGATAACTCTCACAGTCCGCTGCTCATCGCCCCGTACTTGGTGCGCGTCTTTTTGACAGATTTATTTGATAACTTAGGCGAAATTTTTCAGGTCCGCGGCGGCGATGTGAGGCGAGCTTAGGTGGGCGTATTGGGCCGGCGAAAGCAGGAAAGTTGACACGTTGATAACTACCCCCCAAAATCTTTTGCATTATTTCCACCTATTGATGAGCTTACAAATTAAAGTGTGGGGGTTTCAGAGGGTACAGACCTCTATATGTATATAATCAACTTAAAATGAAGGTAACACTTAATGAACACTGAGCTATGAACTTAATGAGGTGTAACAATGAGACTCACCATGCTGCTAATCTGTGCAATGAGTAATAGGTAGTATAGGGCATGTGAAGGCAATCTAAACACTCTAGGGCTAATAGGAATTAGAGTGTGGTATTCAGCAACAGTGAAGAAATTGTCAGAACAAAACAAACATCCTGTTCTTTGGCTAGTTAAAGAGTACATACGGCATAATCTAGAAAATAAACTGGTGCAGGGCAAAGGTTAATCTCAGGGATTATAACATTCACAACTAATATGCTGAAGTGCTCCACAACTAAACAACTGATAATGAACAAATTGTCCCAGAGTAAGAGGAGCGCGTGATAGGAATATCTAAAGTGGTTCATCGTATAACCACAATGGGGGCAAATTATGCCCAAAGCGCTAACTTTTCTTTCTGGATGCAGTAAGTCAAGCCCCAAATGCCAGGGAGAGCAAAATCTGAGTCATCAGACCACAATGTCCTCATAGCGGGCTCAGACGTTTATATCTATTAATCTTGTCCGGCAAAGGAGAAAGGCAGGCTGTGAAAGGTCTTAAAAGGACGAGTATTAGGGCGACCTCTCAGCAGCGAAACAGCATGCCGCCTTACCCCACTCCAGATCTGGCTGAGGGTACAGTAGTAAGCTGCGTGAGCGAGGAGGGTGTCTCTGTGTAAGTCCGGAGCCATCTGGGGCCGCTGCAGTAAAGTGTCCCTATGGATCTCGAGTGCCTGTCCACCTCTGCACCACCCTCTCTTCGCGGCCAACTGTGCACACGTATCCAGCCCTTCTCATGCATATGTGAAATACCTGTTAATGGTGAGGTGGTAGGAAATAGTGACGCTTTGTCCCGAGATTGTAGATCTTTTCCCCGAGGTGCCAATGAAATGTAGCTTCTCTCCAGTGCAAGCCTCGCTGCTGCTACTAGATGGGAGTCGTGTGGAGGAGACTCTGTATGAATCTGTAGTGTGTTCGCTCTCCACTCGGGGGAGCGATCGTGTCTTCCTCCTCTGTAAGGGAGAGTTGCCAGCTAGGTTGCTTTATGAAATCTTGCCCCATATGTTCGCAGTCCATTCCAGAAGTTAGTGCTCCTGCAGTAAGCAGTGAGGTCTTATCATACTCATTGAGGTCTTATCATACTCATTGAGGTCTTATCATACTCATTGAGGTCTTATAATACTCAATGAGGTCGATGTCAGCCTGTAGTTTAGGAACGGGGTTTACTTCTCCCCCTTGCTGGTCACGGAGTATAAGCGTCAAGTCATTAAATTATGACACATCTTTTTCTCCAGATGTGAAGCCACATTTGCACTAGTCATAAGAAACTGCCATTTTTGGCTGAGTAGGAGAGGACATTATGAGATTTGTTATGATTGTGCAGTAGTACCTCGTGGTCCCATCGACAGTCGGTATAGGCCTCAAACAGAGTAATCACCCGACTAGGCTTCAGGGAGGTAGCTTTACCCCTCTAACCAGTACACATCCATGATCCAGGACTTAACTAGAAAATATAAATTTTGCTTTCTATTAAACAAAATATTAAATGATTGCACAGGAGCCCATAAAGTGTGCGTCTTGACTCTTCCAGAGTTAGCTCCGCCCCCAAAAGGCCCTTTTAAAGGGACAGTCTAGGCCAAATGAAACTTTCATGATTCAGGGCATGTAATTTTAAACAATTTTCCAATTTACTTTTATCACCAATTTTGCTTTGTTCTCTTGGTATTCTTAGTTGAAAGCTTAACCTAGGAGGTTCATATGCTAATTTCTTAGACCTTGAAGCCCACCTCTTTCAGATTGCATTTTAACAGTTTTTCACCCCTAGAGGGTGTTAGTTCACGTATTTCTTATAGATCACACTGTGCTCGTGCACGTGAAGTTATCTGGGAGCAGGCACTGATTGGCTAGACTGCAAGTCTGTCAAAAGAACTGAAAAAAGGGGCAGTTTGCAGAGGCTTAGATACAAGATAATCACAGAGGTTAAAAGTATATTATTATAAATGTGTTAGTTATGCAAAACTGGGAAATGGGTAATAAAGGGATTATCTATCTTTTAAAACAATAAAAATTCTGGTGTAGACTGTCCCTTTAAAGGCTATTGATAGTTTAATTTAGGCTAGGGTTTTTTTTTTATTTTGGGGGGCTTTTTTTATTTTGATAGGGCTATTAGATTAGGTGTAATTAGTTTAAAGATCTGTAATTTGTTTTTTATTTTCTGTAATTTAGTGTTTTCTTTTGTGATTTAGCTAATTTAATTTATTTAAAAGGAATTTATTTATTTAATTGTAGGGTTAGGTTAGGTGTTACTGTAACTTAGGTTAGGTTTTATTTTACAGGTCAATTTGTATTTATTTTAGCTAGGTAGTTAGTAAATAGTTAATAACTATTTAATAACTATTCTACCTAGTTAAAATAAATACAAAGTTGCCTGTAAAATAAAAATAAACCCTAAGCTAGATACAATGTAACTATTAGTTATATTGTAGCTAGCTTAGGGTTTATTTTATAGGTAAGTATTTAGTTTTAAATAGGAATAATTAAGTTAATTATAGGAATTTTATTTAGATGTATTTAAATTATATTTAAGTTAGGGGGTGTTAGGGTTAGACTTAGGTTTAGGGGTTAATACATTTAGTATAGTGGCGGCGATGTTGTGGGCAGCAGATTAGGGGTTAATAAATATAATGTAGGTGTTGGCGATGTTGGGGGCAGCAGATTAAGGGTTAATAAGTATAATGTAGGTGGCGGTGATGTCCGGAGCGGCAGATTAGGTGTTAATAAATATAATGTAGATGTCGGGGGCGGCAGATTAGGGGTTAATAAGTGTAAGATTAGGGGTGTTTAGACTCAGGGTTCATGTTAGGGTGCTAGGTGTAAACATAAAATGTGTTTCCCCATAGGAATCAATGGGGCTGCGTTACTGAGCTTTACGCTGCTTTTTGGCAGGTGTTAGACTTTTTCTCAGCCGGCTCTCCCCATTGATGTCTATGGGGAAATCGTGCACGAGCACGTACGACCAGCTCACCGCTGACTTAAGCAGCGCTGGTATTGGAGTGCGGTATGGAGCACAATTTTGCTCTATGCTCACTTCTTGCCTTTTAACGCCGGGTTTGTAAAAACTCGTAATACCAGCGCTGCAGGTAAGTGAGCGATGAGAAAAAACTGCACGGTAGCACCGCATAGCTCATAACGCAAAACTCGTAATGTAGCCGTAACAATCTACAATAACAAAAAGTAAAAAATACTAAATTACAAAAAATAAAAAAATACTAAATTACAAAAAATAACAAACAAAATTATACAAAATTAAAACAATTACACCTAATCTAATAGCCCTATAAAAAATAAAAAAGCCCCCCAAAAATAAAAGAAAACCCTAGCTTACAATAAACTACCAATTGCCCTAAAGAAATAAGCTCTTTTACCTGAAAAAAAAAATACAAAGAGGCCCCAACAGTAAAACCCACCACCCAACCAACCCCCAAAATAAAAAACCTAACTGAAAAAAAAAAAACTAAGCTACCCATTGCCCTGGAAAGAACATTTGTATGGGCATTGCCCTTAAAAGGGCATTTAGCTCTTTTTCTTGCCCTGAAAAATGGCATTCAGCTCTTTTAAGAAATACCCAAACCCCAATGTAAAAAAAACCCACCCAAAAAAGTTTAAAAAAACCTAACACTAACACCCGACAATCCACTTACAGTTTCTGAAGTCCGGACATCCTCATACAGGCGGCGAGAAATTTTCATCCAGGCGGCAAGGTCTTCATCCATCCAGATGGCGTCTTCTATCTTCATCCCGGCGGCGGGGAGTGGGTCCATCCTGAAGACATCAGACGTGGAGCATCCTCTTCATACGGTCGCCGCCGTATACTGAATCTTCAATGCAAGGGAGCCTTTTCAAAATGGCATCCCTTCAATTCCTATTGGCTGATTTGATTTTTGAATAGCCAATAGAATTTCAGTAGCTCTCATCCTATTGGCTGATTTGAACAGCCAATAGGATTTCAGTAGCTCTCATCCCTATTTGCTGATTTGAATTTTAAAATCAAATCAGTCATTAGGAATGCAAGGGATGCCATTTTGAAAAGGCTCCCGTGCATTGAAGATTCAGTATACGGCGGGCGACCGTATGAAGAGGGTGCTCCGTGCCAGATGTCTTTAGGATGGACCCACTCTGCGCCGCCGGGATGAAGATTAGAAGATGCTGCCTGGATGGATGAAGACCTCGCCACCTGGATGAAGACTTCTTGCCGCCTGGATGTCCGGACTTCAGAAGCTGTAAGTGGTTCGTCGGGGTTAGTGTTAGGTTTTTTTAAACTTTTTTGGGGTGTTTCTTTTTTTTTTTAGTTTAGGGTTTGGGCATTTCTTAAAACAGCTGAATGCCCTTTTCAGGGCAAGAAAAAGAGCTTAATGCCTTTTAAGGACAATGCCCATACAAATGCCCTTTTCAGGGCAATGGGTAGCTTAGGTTTTTAATTTTTGGGGGTTGGTTGGTGGGGTTTACTGTTGGGGGGTCTTTGTATTTTTTTTCCAGGGGAAAGAGCTGATTTCTTTAGGGCAATGCTGTACAAAAGGCCATTTTAAGGGCTATTGGTAGTTTATTGTAAGCTAGGGTTTTTTTTATTTTGGGGGGGCTTTTTTATTTTTTAGGGCTATTAGATTAGGAGTAATGTTTTTATATTGGATAATTTTGTTTATTTTTCATAATTTAGTGTTTGTTATGTTTTGTATGTTAGTATTTTTTATTTTTTGTAATTGTAGATTTATTTATTTTTTAGTAGTGTTAGGTTTTTTAATGTGTAATTTAATTTATTTAATTGATAGTTATTTTAATTTTAGTATAATAGTAATGTTAGTTTAATATATAGTTTAAATTTATTTATTTTTTATTTACTTTAAGATAGGGATCTTGTAATTTTAATTTAAAGTTAGGGGTTGTTAGGTTTAGAGGTTACTTGTTTAATTTAGTTTTTTGCAATGTGGGGGGCTGGTGGTTTAGGGGTTAATAGGTTTATTTAGTGGCAGTGATGTGGGAGGCCAGAGGTCTAGGGGTTAATAACTTTATTTAGTAGCGCCGATGTCAGGGAGCGGCGAAATAGGGGTTAATATCTTTATTATAGTGTGGGCAATGTTGGGGTGTGGGGGAATAGGGGTAATAACTTTATTATAGTGGTGACGATGTCGGGGAGCGGCGGAATAGGGGTTAATACATTTCATTAGTGGCGGCGATGTCGGGAGCGGCAGATTAGGGGTTAATAAGTTTAATATAGTGTTTGCGATGCGGGAGGGCCTTGGTTTAGGGGTTAATAGGTAGTTTATAGGTGTTAGTGTACTTTGTAACACTTTAGTTATGAGTTTTGTGTAACAGTTTTGTTGCGTAAAACTCATAACTACTGCTCTCAGATGGCGGTATGGAACTTGTCGGTATAGGGTGGAAAACAAGCTTTTTAGCCTCACCGCACAACCTGTTATACCGGCGCTATGGAAATCCCATGCAAAAACGTCATTTTTTTTTAGTGCGGGGACTGACGGTGCATTACAAGCTTAAAGGCTTTGCGGTGCAGCTATACCGACAAGACTCGTACTCTTACTGTTTTAACGCTGAAATGGCCATTTTTTCAGTGTTAAAATACAAACGCAAAACTTGTAATCTAGGTGAATGTTATTAAACTTGCTTCAAACTCAGTAGCAACAGAAATGTGCTCGTGTTCGCCATTACTCATGTGGTATCCTGGGGTGGTTGTCTAAACTTAATCTGAAGCCGTTCTGTCCCTTTTAAGAAGTTGGGGGCGACATTTTTCGAGTCCGTTTTAGGGTCATTAAACGTATTAATCCTGTGGCAGTGTAGTTCGTCTTCCTGGAAATGAAAGGATTCATTCAGTCTTCCATTTATCTCGCCTAAAGAACCCCTTTCCTCAGTGCTGTTTTGGTAACAGGTTCCGAGGATCTTCAGGTATAAATGATTTGGGAACCAGTGACTGATATTCATTGCTACAACAGTCCCATTATCAAATCCTTCTCGGCCTGGTCATGGTCAAGCTAAATGAGGGGGCTATGTCAGACTCTTACCTGAGTGTCGGCTTGTGTAATAAGGGAGCTGTGAGTGCAGCAAGAGCGTGTGAGAAAAAGAAGCCGGCTAGCACAGTTGACTGCCTGAGGTGAGTCTGGTTCTAGCTACAGAAGGCGGTGATAAGTTTAGTGCAAAGGGTCTTCAGATTGTGTGTCCTGTGCTAAGGGTAACATTATTTATTTTATGGGAAGTGGCCTACTGCACAATTGAGCCAAGACACTGGGACAAAGTGTTAAAGAGCTCCTGATCTGCTTTCCTGGTTCTTGACCTCTGCTTATGCCCTGGTTCATGCTCCTGATTATCTCCTGCCTGTACCTTCAGTTGTGGACCTATAATCTAGTTGCTAATTATTGGAACTTTTGACTATGCTTTAATTGCTCTTTTTGCTGTGACATATGGGTACTAACTGATACTCTGGCAATGAATTTTGGCTTGATGGCAGGACTATTCTGGATACCCCCTAATGGTTGATGTTTGGTTTCTGTTTAATGAGGAAATTTACCCAAAAGGTTTGTGCTAAGTAATATAAATAATGGAGACCAGATCAAGATATGCAGATAAAGTGACTCGTTTAAGGGCCAATCTTTATTACTGCTAGCAGGACTTCCCTTTCAAACAAACTAAGGGAAAGTAAGTTTGGCTACACGAGAAAGCTTATATACTAGAAATATCCCTAGATATCAGAAATCTATGTAATTAGTCATGGGTTCTCTCACCCATTGCATCACTTGCTGAGGCAGGGACAAAATAACATAATTTATGTAAGAACTTACCTGATAAATTCATTTCTTTCATATTAGCAAGAGTCCATGAGCTAGTGACGTATGGGATATTACATTCCTACCTAGGAGGGGCAAAGTTTCCCAAACCTTAAAATGCCTATAAATACACCCCTTACCACACCCACAATCTCAGTTTAACGAATAGCCAACATGTGGGGGTGATAAGAAAGGAGCGAAAGCATCAAAAAATAAGGAATTGGAATAATTGTGCTTTATACAAAAAAATCATAATCACCACAAAAAGGGTGGGCCTCATGGACTCTTGCTAATATGATAGAAATTAATTTATCAGGTAACTTCTTACATAAATTATGTTTTCTTTCATGTAATTAGCAAGAGTCCATGAGCTAGTGACGAATGGGATAGCAGATACCCAAGATGTGGAACTTCCACGCAAGAGTCACTAGAGAGGGAGGGATAAAATAAAGACAGCCAATTCTGCTGAAAAAATTAATCCACAAACCAAATCAAAGAGTTTACATTTTTATAATGAAAAAAACTGAAATATAAGCAGAAGAATCAAACTGAAACAGCTGCCTGAAGTACTATTCTACCAAAAAACTGCTTCTGAAGAAGAGAAAACATCAAAATGGTAGAATTTAGTAAAAGTATGCAAAGAAGACTCAAGTTATTGCTTTGCAAATCTGATCAACAGAAGCTTCATTCTTAAAAGTCCAGGAAGTAGAAACTGACCTAGTAGAATGAGCCGTAATTCTCAGAGGCGGGGATTAACCCGACTCCAAATAAGCATGATAAATCAAAAGCTTTAACCAAGATGCCAAAGAAAAGGCAGAAGCCTTCTGACCTTTCCTAGAACCAGAAAAGATAACAAATAGACTAGAAGTCTGTCTGAAAACTGAGTAACTTCAACATAATATTTCAAAACTCTTACCACATCCAAAGAATGTAAGAATCTTACCAAAGAATTCTTAGGATTAGGACACAAGGAAGGGACAAAAATTCCTCCACTAATGTTGTTAGAATTCACAACTTTAGGTAAAAATTGAAATGAGGACAGCAAAAACCACCTTATCCTGATGAAAAATCAGAAAAAGGAGATTCACAAGAAAGAACAGATAATTCAAAAAACTGTTCTAGCTGAAGAGATGTCTAAAAAGAACAATACTTTCCATAAAAGTAATTAATGTCCAAAGAAAGCATATGCTCAAATAGAAGAGTCTGAAAAGCCTTCAGAACCAAAATAAGACTCCAAGGAGGAGAAATTGGCTTAAATGACAGGCTTGATACGAACCAAAGCCTGAAAAAAACAATGAATATCAGAAAGATTTAGCCATTCTTACTGTGAAACAGCACAGAAAAGCAGAGATTTGTCCTTTCAAGCAACATGCAGACAAAACCTTATGAAGAAACTATAAAATCCCAAGAATTCTAAAAGAAAGCCAAGAGAATTCATAAGAAGAGCATCATGAGATGTAAATCTTCCAAACTCGATGATAAATCCTACTAGACACAGATTTACGAGCCTGTAACATAGTATTAAACACTGAGTCAGAGAAACTTCTATGACTAAGTACCAAGCGTTAAATTTTCATACCATCAAATTAATAGTTTGAATTCCTGATGAAAAAAATGAATTAATGGAAGTAACCAAGATTGGCAACTGGACATCCAAACAAGAACCATATACCAAAAACCTGTGTGGCCATTGCTGGAGCCACCCACCAAAACCAAAGATTGGTCTCTGATGATTTAGAAAATCACTCTAAAACGAAGAACCAGAGATGAAAAAATATAGGCAGATTGATAATTCCAAGGAAGTGTTAATGCATACACTACTTCCGCCTGAAGATCCCAGAACCTGAATAGGCCCTGGGAAGTTTCCTTGTCTAGATTGAGATTGCCATCAGATCTATTTATGGAAGCCCTCCACATCTGAAAAAATTGAAAAACATATCTGGGTAAAGAGACCATTCTCCCGGATGTAATGCTTGATTAACAGAGATAATCCGCTTCCCCAATTGTCTATACCTGGGAAAAAGACCACAGAAATTAGATATGAGCTGGATTTTGCCCAAGCTAATATCCGAGACACTTCTGTTACAGCCTAAGGACTGATAGTCCCACCCTGATGATTGACATACCACCACAGTTGTGACATTGTCTGTCTGAAAAAAAACGTCTCTTCTTCAAAAAGAAACCAAACTGAAGAACTCTGAGAATGCATGGAGTTCCAAAATATCAATGGTAATCTCGCCTCCTGAGATTTCCAAACCCCTTGTGCTGACAGAGATCCTCAGACAGCCTCCCAACCTAAAAGACTCGCATCTGTAAAGATCATGGTCCAGGTTGAAAGAACCGAAGAGACCTGTAGAACTAAATGATGGTGATCTTAACCACCGAATCAAAGATAGTTAAACATTAGGATTCAAAGATATAAAAAGTGATATCCTAGAATCCCTGCACCATTATTCAGCATAAAAAACTGGAAAGGTTTCCTATGAAATGAGCAAAGGGAATCGAATCCAAATGCTGCAGCCATGAAACCTAAAACTTCCATGCATATAGCAACTGAAGGAAATAATAAAGACTGAAGGTTCCGACAAACGGAACCCAAAAAACTTGTCACTTGTCTGTTAGAGACAAAAACATTGACACAATCTATCTGGAAACCTAAAAAAGGTGACCCTTGTGTGAGAAATCAAGGAGCTTTTGATAAAAAGATCCTCTAACCATGTCTTGAAGAAACAACAAAGTTGAATCGTATGAGATTCCACAGAACGAAAAAGACTGAGCCAGTACCCACGATACCGTCCAAAATAAGGAACACTGAGAACCTTGAAAAAGATTCTTAGAGCTGTCGCTAGACCAGAAGGAAAAGCAACAAATTGGTAATTGCTTGTCAAAAAAAGAGAATCTCAGAAAATAAAATAATCTGAATGAAACAGAAAATGAAGATATGCATCTATTGTATCTATTGTAAACAAATAATGCCATCACTGACCAAAAAGGCAGAATAGACCATATAAACACCATTCTAAAAGATGGTACACTTATATGACAATTCAAAAAAGATTTTCTATCTTAGGAACAATGAATAGTCTTGAATAAAACCCCAAAACCCAGTTCCTAAAATGAAACTGGAATAAATACCCCAAAAAAACTCCAGGTCAGAGCAGCGCATGAGCTCCAAACGGGTGACCACGCCACACTTCACCAGTACCCCAAAACATATAGGTCTGAAACACACTTCAGGAAAGTGTTAGTCTTACTGGAATACTGGAATATGATAGAGAAAAAGACTTCTCACAGACGGTTTTACTCTGAAACTTATTCTGTACCCAAAGTTTAAGAAGTTTGACCGAATAGAACCAAACAAATTTAAAAAAAGTCTTAACCTGCCACCCCTTACCAGCAAGCTGGAATAAGAACGCACCTACAGGCAAATTTAGGAGCTGACTTTGAACTTATAAAAGGCTTAATTGAATGAAGAAAAAAACTTCCAATTATAAACATGTTACTTGGGGAAGAATTCCAGGATCTGTTCCTTAGTAAGGAACAGAAAACTATATAAGCTTAAAGTTTTAGTCTTAGAACTCAATCTTGAAGCCCAGAGTAACAGTTAAATATTGAATCCAATTATGAACCAAATAATTGATATCTTGGAAAAAAAAGAAATATGGATTTTAGAATCAAATTAGCATTCCAAGATTGAAATCACAGTTCTTCTAGCTAAAATAGCTAGACATAGATTAAAACCTCATTTGCGAAATATTTTAATAAAATGACAACACAAATGAAATTATTAGCATGTTAATCAAGTTAAAGGATCAGACAAACACACTGGACCTTGCATAATCAACAAATGCAAGATAACAAGATAATGCAATAGCACTTAGTCTGAACTTCAAAAAAGTAGAAGATTTTGTCCTTTTAACAATGCTAAACAAATCATAATCCGATACTTGATCTTAAAGTATCCAACCAGAAAGATGCAGCAACATCAGCCAAATAAATTACAGGTCTAAGAAAAGTACCTGAAAATAATTTTCCTTAATAAGATACGACCATCTGAAGGAAAAAAAATAAATACTATTTGCTATAAGAATAATAGTATATTTAGCAGGAGTAGAGATAGCCCCATTAACTTGGGGAATCTTTCCTCAAAACTGAAAACTAACTGCCGGCAAAGAATACAATTTAAAAACCTTAAAGAAGGACTAAAAGAAAATTATCAGCCTATTCCATTCCCCAGTATCAGACTGGAAAAAAACCTCTGAAGAAAAACACAAAAGGTTAATAAGCAGAATTTAAATGTTAGCTAGTCTTTAAAATCCAAAGAACTAGTTACTTCAATATCCAAAATAATCAACACCTTCTGAACAAAGAACAAATGTACTCTATTAAAGAATAAAAAAGTAGATTTGTTAGTGTCAATATCTGATGAAGAAAAATTCTGAATGAGAAAAAAAAAAACCACCATCAGAGAAGGATAATTCATTATGTTGTTGGTCATTTGAAACTTCATCAACTAAAAGAAGTTTGAAAAAGACCTAGAAATTTTATTAGAAGGCGGGATGTCAGACAAAACCTTTAAAATAGAATCAGAAAAATATTCTTATAAATTTCTAAAGTATATCTTGTACATAGATATAAAAAGAATAGCAATATATAAAGCAATAAATACTAATGGATTCTGCATGTAAAAAGTTTATCATGATAACTTATTACAAACCATAGCTAAAGATAAACATTCATAACATTAAAATAAATGAACTTAGCTTTGGTAGGACTGATCTCAGTCAACAGGAATCCTCAGCATTTCTTGATACAGGAACAGTGTTTGAATATCTTGCAATATGTAATAGGAAAAAAAACAACATATAAAGCAAAATTATTAAATTCCTTAAATGACAGTTTCAGGAATGGGAAAAAATGCAAAATAAACAAGCCTCTAGCAACCAGAAGCAACAAAAAAGTGAGACTTAAATAATGTGAGAAAAAAGTGGATCAGGTATGACACCCACATTTCTGGCGCCAAGTATGATGCCCACCATTATTGACGCTAAGTACAACGCCCATATTTTTTGGCGCCAAGTATTGACGCCACATCCTCTGACAGTCGAAACCGACGCCCACATTTTTTGGCGCAAAAAAAAACGTCTGAATACACATGCGTCAAAAAAATGACGTAACTACAACAACTTCCGGCGTCAACTACGACGCCGGAAATGACAAAATTTTGTGCCAAAAAAGTTTGGCGGCCAAGAATCACAGCAATAAAATGAAGCATTTTCTGCCCCCGCGAGCCTAACAGCCCGCAGGGGAAAAATAGACAATTGAAAATTTTTCAAGGTAAGAAAAAAAATATTTATTCATATGCATTATCCCAAATAATGAAACTGACAGTCTGAATGAAGGAATAATGATTATCCTGAATCATGGCAAATATAAGTTTAAACACATATATTTAGAACTTTACATATAAAGTGCCCAACCATAGCTTAGAGTGTCACAAAAAATAAGAGCTTACTTACCCCAAGACACTCATCTACATAAAGTAAGACAGCCAAACCAGTACTGGAAACGAGAATCAGTAGAGGGTAATGGTATATAAATACGAGTATATCGTCGATCTGAAAGGGAGGTAGGAGAAGAAATCTCTACGACGATACAGAGAACCTATGAAATAGATCCCCTAGAGGAAGACCATTGTATTCAAAGAGGCAATACTCTCTTCACATCCCTCTGACATTCACTGCACTCTGAGAGGAAAACCGGGGCTTCAGCCTGCTGCGTAGCGCATATCAACGTAGAATCTAGCACAAACTTACTTCACCACCTCCATGGAGGCAAAGTTTGTAAAAACTGAATTGTGGGTGTGGTGAGGGGTGTATTTATAGGCATTTTAAGGTTTGGGAAACTTTGCCCTCCTGGTATGAGATGTATATCCCATACGTCACTAGCTCATGTACCCTTGCTAATTACATGAAAAGAAAGACAGCAGAAAACAAAGAAGGAGAGATTTATTTCTCTTAGCAAAACTAAGTTTTCTTTTGCTATATTTCATGTCACGTGGGTCCCCTACAGACAAATATGTGTAACACACATACATAAGGAAAACATAGTTTAATAGAACAGTAAGAGAACATATTAAAAGCAGGGCAATGACAAATATTATATAACATGTCATTCCAGCAATGACCTCATCTGTTCCTGACAAGCTTGGTTCCAGGCTGAAGATAATTACCTCATTACATTACCCAGGAAGCCCACAAATACTGGAAAAATAGGGTTACAAAGGGAAATTGGTAGAGATGCAAACCCTAGGGAATCGATAAATACTGCTTATACATGGACAGAGGGTACAGACTGGTGAGTTACAGGTGCACAGAGGGTACAGGCTGGTGAGTTACAGGTGCACAGAGGGTACAGGCTGGTGAGTTACAGGTGCACAGAGGGTACAGGCTGGTGAGTTACAGGTGCACAGAGGGTACAGGCTGGTGAGTTACAGATGCACAGAGGGTACAGGCTGGTGAGTTACAGGTGCACAGAGGGTACAGGCTGGTGAGTTACAGATGCACAGAGGGTACAGGCTGGTGAGTTACAGATGCACAGAGGGTACAGGCTGGTGAGTTACAGATGCACAGAGGGTACAGGCTGGTGAGTTACAGGTGCACAGAGGGTACAGGCTGGTGAGTTACAGATGCACAGAGGGTACAGGCTGGTGAGTTACAGATGCACAGAGGGTACAGGCTGGTGAGTTACAGATGCACAGAGGGTACAGGCTGGTGAGTTACAGATGCACAGAGGGTACAGGCTGGTGAGTTACAGATGCACAGAGGGTACAGGCTGGTGAGTTACAGATGCACAGAGGGTACAGGCTGGTGAGTTACAGATGCACAGAGGGTACAGGCTGGTGAGTTACAGATGCACAGAGGGTACAGGCTGGTGAGTTACAGGTGCACAGAGGGTACAGGCTGGTGAGTTACAGATGCACAGAGGGTACAGGCTGGTGAGTTACAGATGCACAGAGGGTACAGGCTGGTGAGTTACAGATGCACAGAGGGTACAGGCTGGTGAGTTACAGATGCACAGAGGGTACAGGCTGGTGAGTTACAGATGCACAGAGGGTACAGGCTGGTGAGTTACAGATGCACAGAGGGTACAGGCTGGTGAGTTACAGATGCACAGAGGGTACAGGCTGGTGAGTTACAGATGCACAGAGGGTACAGATGCACAGAGGGTACAGGCTGGTGAGTTACAGATGCACAGAGGGTACAGGCTGGTGAGTTACAGATGCACAGAGGGTACAGGCTGGTGAGTTACAGATGCACAGAGGGTACAGGCTGGTGAGTTACAGATGCACAGAGGGTACAGGCTGGTGAGTTACAGATGCACAGAGGGTACAGGCTGGTGAGTTACAGATGCACAGAGGGTACAGGCTGGTGAGTTACAGATGCACAGAGGGTACAGGCTGGTGAGTTACAGATGCACAGAGGGTACAGGCTGGTGAGTTACAGATGCACAGAGGGTACAGGCTGGTGAGTTACAGATGCACAGAGGGTACAGGCTGGTGAGTTACAGGTGCACAGAGGGTACAGGCTGGTGAGTTACAGATGCACAGAGGGTACAGGCTGGTGAGTTACAGATGCACAGAGGGTACAGGCTGGTGAGTTACAGATGCACAGAGGGTACAGGCTGGTGAGTTACAGATGCACAGAGGTTACAGGCTGGTGAGTTACAGATGCACAGAGGGTACAGGCTGGTGAGTTACAGATGCACAGAGGGTACAGGCTGGTGAGTTACAGATGCACAGAGGGTACAGGCTGGTGAGTTACAGATGCACAGAGGGTACAGGCTGGTGAGTTACAGATGCACAGAGGGTACAGGCTGGTGAGTTACAGATGCACATTGG
>NC_069500.1:1446195232-1446272732 GCF_027579735.1 Bombina bombina | reverse complement strand
ATGAGAGAGAGAGATCTGTATACTACAGGATGAGAGAGAGATCTGTATACTACAGGATGAGAGAGAACAGAGATCTGTATACTATAGGATGAGAGAGAGGGATATGTATACTACAGGATGAGAGAGTGAAAGATCTGTATACTACAGGATGAGAGAGAGGGATATGTATACTACAGGATGAGAGAGAGAGATATGTATACTATAGGATGAGAGAGTGAGAGATCTGTATACTACAGGATGAGAGAGAGGGATATGTATACTACAGGATGAGAGAGAGAGATCTGTATACTACAGGATGAGAGAGAACAGAGATCTGTATACTACAGGATGAGAGAGAGATCTGTATACTACAGGATGAGAGAGAAAGAGATCTGTATACTACAGGATGAGAGAGAGGGAGAGAGAGAGAGAGAGAGAGAGAGAGAGAGAGAGAGAGAGAGATCTGTATACTACAGGATGAGAGAGAGAGCTGTGTAAACTGCAGGATATGAGAGAGAGAGAGAGAGAGAGAGAGAGAGACAGAGAGAGAAAGTAAAAGAGACAGACACGGCAGATGTAGGTGAGAGACGAGAGAAAGATCTGTATACAACAGGATATGAGAGAGAGAGAGAGAGAGAGAGAGAGAGAGAGAGAGAGATCTGTATACTACAGGATGAGAGAGAGAGAGAGAGAGAGATCTGTATACAACAGGATATGAGAGAGAGAGATCTGTATACAACAGGATGAGAGAGAGAGAGAGAGAGAGAGAGAGAGAGAGAGAGATCTGTATACTGCAGGATGAGAGAGAGAGAGCTGTATACTACAGGATATGAGAGAGAGAGAGCTGTATACTACAGGATATGAGAGAGAGAGAGAGAGAGATTTGTAAACTACAGGATGAGAGAGAGAGAGAGATCTGTATACTACAGGATATGAGAGAGAGATCTGTATACTACAGGATATGAGAGAGAGAGAGCTGTATACTACAGGATGAGAGAGAGAGATCTGTATACTACAGGATGAGAGAGAGAGAGAGAGAGAGAGAGAGAGAGAGAGATCTGTATACTGCAGGATGAGAGAGAGAGAGCTGTATACTACAGGATATGAGAGAGAGAGAGCTGTATACTACAGGATATGAGAGAGAGAGAGAGAGAGAGAGAGAGAGAGAGAGAGAGAGAGAGAGAGAGAGAGAGAGAGATTTGTAAACTACAGGATGAGAGAGAGAGAGAGATCTGTATACTACAGGATATGAGAGAGAGAGCTGTATACTACAGGATATGAGAGAGAGAGAGAGAGAGAGAGAGAGAGAGAGAGAGAGATTTGTATACTACAGGATGAGAGAGAGAGAGATCTGTATACTACAGGATATGAGAGAGAGAGCTGTATACTACAGGATATGAGAGAGAGAGTTGTATACTACAGGATGAGAGAGATCTGTATACTACAGGATGAGAGAGAGAGAGAGATCTGTGTACTGCAGGATGTGAGAGAGATCTGTATACTACAGGATATGAGAGAGAGAGAGTTGTATACTACAGGATGAGAGAGAGAGAGATCTGTATACTACAGGATGAGAGAGAGAGAGAGAGATCTGTGTACTGCAGGATGAGAGAGAGAGAGAGCTGTATACTACAGGATATGAGAGAGAGAGAGAGAGCTGTATACTACAGGATATGAGAGAGAGAGAGATTTGTATACTACAGCAGTGTTTTTCAACCTGTGTGCCGTGGCACACTAGTGTGCCGTGAGAGATCCTCAGGTGTGCCACGGCAGACTGACAACAGCGTGACATATTTTTTAAACTTAGCTTGTTTTTTACTCCCAGTGCAGGGGTAGTTTGTAGGAGGCATGGCATAACAGCACAATACATACAGTACGTGTGTGTTTGTGTGTATGTGTATATATATATATATATATATGTGCTGTATTAGGCTACTACATACAGTATGTGTGTGTTTGTGTGTATGTGTATATATATATGCTGTATTAGGCTACTACATACAGTATGTGTGTGTTTGTGTGTATGTGTATATATATATATGTGCTGTATTAGGCTACTACATACAGTATGTGTGTGTTTGTGTGTATGTGTATATATATATGCTGTATTAGGCTACTACATACAGTATGTGTGTGTTTGTGTGTATGTGTATATATATATGCTGTATTAGGCTACTACATACAGTATGTGTGTGTTTGTGTGTATGTGTATATATATATATGTGCTGTATTAGGCTACTACATACAGTATGTGTGTGTTTGTGTGTATGTGTATATATATTTGCTGTATTAGGCTACAATGTGTGATTTTTTTTAAATTTAGGGATGGTGGTGTGCCACAGGATTTTTTTAACGTAAAAAAGTGTGCCACAGCAAAAAAAAGGTTAAAAATCACTGTACTACAGGATGAGAGAGAGAGAGAGAGAGAGAGAGAAAGTAAGAGAGACAGAGACACGGCAGATGTAGGTGAGAGACAACGAGAGAGAAAGGGCCAAAACTAAATTATTCAGACATCTACACAGGGTTTTCCACGCTACACTCGCAGGAGCAGCCCACTTGGAATTCTCTGTCCCTGCGAGTGGCGAGATATCGTTTAAACTTTAATATTACGCTGTTTTTTGGTGCATTTACCTTAAAATCACTGTTATTTTCGTGTGCATAGGTTTTCCTTTCAGAATTATTATGGCCAGATTACTAGTGGAGCGCTAAATATTGCTTGCAGTCAATCAGCGCTCGATAATGTGTGCTAGTATTACAAGTTAAACGCAATAAGAATGCAAGCTTGCATTTCCATTGCATGGAAGCATTGTGCTCTTGTGAACGTGCTTCCATAGGCTGCTATGGGTGCCTTATTCTGATGCCGAAACAGATGGCATTATAACCTCACGCCGCAAAGGAGGTAGCGCAGCGATGGCAGCAGCTCTTAAAAATATATGTATATATACACATAGTAACACATAAATATATATGTATATACACATAGTAACACATAAATATATCTGTATATACACATAGTAACACATAAATATATATGTATATACACATAGTAACACATAAATATATATGTATATACACATAGTAACACATAAATATATATGTATATACACATAGTAACACATAAATATATATGTATATACACATACTAACACATAAATATATATGTATATACACATAGTAACACATAAATATATATGTATATACACATACTAACACATAAATATATATGTATATACACATAGTAACACATAAATATATATGTATATACACATAATAACACATAAATATATATGTATATACACATAATAACACATAAATATATCTGTATATACACATAGTAACACATAAATATATATGTATATACACATAGTAACACATAAATATATATGTATATACACATAGTAACATAAATATATATGTATATACACACAGTAACACATAAATATATATGTATATACACATAGTAACATAAATATATATGTATATACACATACTAACACATAAATATATATGTATATACACATAATAACACATAAATATATATGTATATACACATAGTAACACATAAATATATATGTATATACACATACTAACACATAAATATATATGTATATACACATACTAACACATAAATATATATGTATATACACATAATAACACATAAATATATATGTATATACACATAGTAACACATAAATATATATGTATATACACATACTAACACATAAATATATATGTATATACACATAGTAACACATAAATATATATGTATATACACATAGTAACACATAAATATATATGTATATACACATAATAACACATAAATATATATGTATATACACATAGTAACACATAAATATATATGTATATACACACAGTAACACATAAATATATATGTATATACACATACTAACACATAAATATATATGTATATACACACAGTAACACATAAATATATATATATATATATATATATATATATATATATATATATATACACATAGTAACACATAAATATATATGTATATACACATAGTAACACATAAATATATATGTATATACACATACTAACACATAAATATATATGTATATACACATAGTAACACATAAATATATCTGTATATACACATAACACATAAATATATCTGTATATACACATAATAACACATAAATATATATGTATATACACATAATAACACATAAATATATATGTATATACACATAATAACACATAAATATATACGTATATACACATAATAACACATAAATATATCTGTATATACACATAGTAACACATAAATATATATGTATATACACATAATAACACATAAATATATACGTATATACACATACTAACACATAAATATATCTGTATATACACATAGTAACACATAAATATATCTGTATATACACATAGTAACACATAAATATATATGTATATACACATAGTAACACATAAATATATCTGTATATACACATAGTAACACATAAATATATATGTATATACACATAGTAACACATAAATATATCTGTATATACACATAATAACACATAAATATATATGTATATACACATAGTAACACATAAATATATATGTATATACACATAGTAACACATAAATATATCTGTATATACACATAGTAACACATAAATATATATGTATATACACATAGTAACACATAAATATATATGTATATACACATAGTAACACATAAATATATATATGTATATACACATACTAACACATAAATATATATGTATATACACATACTAACACATAAATATATATGTATATACACATAATAACACATAAATATATATGTATATACACATACTAACACATAAATATATATGTATATACACATAGTAACACATAAATATATATGTATATACACATAGTAACACATACATATATATGTATATACACATACTAACACATAAATATATATGTATATACACATAGTAACACATAAATATATATGTATATACACATACTAACACATAAATATATATGTATATACACATAGTAACACATAAATATATATGTATATACACATACTAACACATAAATATATATATGTATATACACATAGTAACACATAAATATATATGTATATACACATAATAACACATAAATATATATGTATATACACATAGTAACACATAAATATATATGTACATAAACATAGTAACACATAAATATATATGTATATACACATAACACATAAATATATATGTATATACACATAGTAACACATAAATATATATGTATATACACATAGTAACACATAAATATATATGTACATAAACATAGTAACACATAAATATATATGTATATACACATAACACATAAATATATATGTATATACACATAGTAACACATAAATATATATGTATATACACATAATAACACATAAATATATATGTATATACACATAGTAACACATAAATATATATGTACATAAACATAGTAACACATAAATATATATGTATATACACATAACACATAAATATATATGTATATACACATAATAACACATAAATATATATGTATATACACATAACACATAAATATATATGTATATACACATAATAACACAAATATATATGTATATACACATAGTAACACATAAATATATATGTATATACATATAGTAACACATAAATATATATGTATATACACATACTAACACATAAATATATATGTATATACACACACTAAAACATAAATCTATATGTATATACACATACTAACACATAAATATATATGTATATACACACACTAAAACATAAATCTATATGTATATACACATACTAACACATAAATATATATATGTATATACACATAGTAACACATAAATATATATGTATATACACATAGTAACACATAAATATATATGTATATACACATACTAACACATAAATATATATGTATATACACATACTAACACATAAATATATATATGTATATACACATAGTAACACATAAATATATATGTATATACACATAGTAACACATAAATATATATGTATATACACATACTAACACATAAATATATATGTATATACACATACTAACACATAAATATATATGTATATACACATTGTAACACATAAATATATATGTATATACACATAGTAACACATAAATATATATGTATATACACATAGTAACACATAAATATATAGGTATATACACATAATAACACATAAATATATATGTATATACACATAGTAACCCATAAATATATATGTATATACACATAATAACACATAAATATATATGTATATACACATACTAACACATAAATATATATGTATATACACATAATAACACATAAATATATATGTATATACACATACTAACACATAAATATATATGTATATACACATACTAACACATAAATATATATCTATATACACATAGTAACACATAAATATATATATATATATATATATATACATACATATAGTAACACATAAATATATATGTATATACACATACTAACACATAAATATATATATATGTATATACACACACAGTAACACATAAATATACATGTATATACACATACTAACACATAAATATACTGTATATGTATATACACATACTAACACATAAATATATATGTATATACACATAGTAACACATAAATATATATGTATATACACATAGTAACACATACATATATATGTATATACACATACTAACACATACATATATATGTATATACACATAGTAACACATAAATATATATGTATATACACATACTAACACATAAATATATATGTATATACACATAGTAACACATAAATATATATGTATATACACATAATAACACATAAATATATATGTATATACACATAGTAACACATAAATATATATGTATATACACATACTAACACATAAATATATATGTATATACACATAGTAACAAATATATATATATATACACATACTAACACATAAATATATAGGTATATACACATAGTAACATAAATATATATGTATATACACATACTAACACATAAATATATAGGTATATACAGATAGTAACATAAATATATATGTATATACACATAGTAACACATAAATATATATATGTATATACACATAACACATAAATATATATGTATATACACATACTAACACATAAATATATATGTATATACACATAATAACACATAAATATATATGTATATACACATAATAACACATAAATATATATATGTATATACACATAATAACACATAAATATATATGTATATACACACAGTAACACATAAATATATAAGTATATACGCATACTAACACATAAATATATATATGTATATACACATAGTAACACATAAATATATATATGTATATACACATAACACATAAATATATATGTATATACACATACTAACACATAAATATATATGTATATACACATAATAACACATAAATATATATGTATATACACATAATAACACATAAATATATATATGTATATACACATAATAACACATAAATATATATGTATATACACACAGTAACACATAAATATATAAGTATATACGCATACTAACACATAAATATATATATGTATATACACATAGTAACACATAAATATATATGTATATACACATAGTAACATAAATATATATGTATATACACATAGTAACACATAAATATATATGTATATACACATACTAACACATAAATATATCTGTATATACACATAGTAACACATAAATATATATGTATATACACATACTAACACATAAATATATATGTATATACACATAGTAACATAAATATATATGTATATACACATAGTAACACATACATATATATGTATATACACATACTAACACATAAATATATCTGTATATACACATAGTAACACATAAATATATATGTATATACACATACTAACACATAAATATATATGTATATACACATACTAACACATAAATATATATGTATATACACATAGTAACACATAAATATATATGTATATACACATACTAACACATAAATATATATGTATATACACATAGTAACATATAAATATATATGTATATACACATACTAACACATAAATATATATGTATATACACATAGTAACACATAAATATATATGTATATACACATACTAACACATAAATATATATGTATATACACATACTAACACATAAATATATATATGTATATACACATAGTAACACATAAATATATATGTATATACACATAGTAACACATAAATCTATATGTATATACACACACTAAAACATAAATCTATATGTATATACACATACTAACACATAAATATATCTGTATATACACACATAATAACACATAAATATATATGTATATACACATAGTAACACATAAATATATATGTATATACACATAGTAACACATAAATATATCTGTATATACACATAGTAGTAACACATAAATATATATGTATATACACATAGTAACACATAAATATATATGTATATACACATAGTAGCACATAAATATATATGTATATACACATAATAAAACATAAATATATATGTATATACACATAATAACACATAAATATATATGTATATACACATAATAAAACATAAATAGATATGTATATACACATACTAACACATAAATATATATGTATATACACATAGTAGTAACACATAAATATATATGTATATACACATAGTAGTAACACATAAATATATATGTATATACACATAGTAGTAACACATAAATATATATGTATATACACATAGTAACACATAAATATATATGTATATACACATAGTAACACAAATATATATGTATATACACATAGTAACACATAAATATATATGTATATACACATAGTAGCACATAAATATATATGTATATACACATAGTAACACATAAATATATCTGTATATACACATAGTAGTAACACATAAATATATATGTATATACACATAGTAACACATAAATATATATGTATATACACATAATAACACATAAATATATATGTATATACACATAGTAACACATAAATATATATGTATATACACATACTAACACATAAATATATATGTATATACACATAGTAACACATAAATATATATGTATATACACATAGTAACACATAAATATATATGTATATACACATAGTAACACATAAATATATATGTATATACACATAGTAACACATAAATATATATGTATATACACATAGTAACACATAAATATATCTGTATATACACATAGTAACACATAAATATATCTGTATATACACATAGTAACACATAAATATATCTGTATATACACATAGTAACACATAAATATATATGTATATACACATAGTAACACATAAATATATATGTATATACACATAGTAACTAGGGTTGCACCGATACCGATACTAGTATCGGTACCGATACCAAGTATTTGCATGAGTACTTGTACTCATGCAAATGCACCGATACTTAAACTGATACCTCCAATTCCTACCCATACGCCATCTTGTGGCATTTTTCAAACTGTATGTTCCCATTTCATTTTAAAATTATATTTAATATACATTTTATGTATCTCACAGACAGAGCTTAGGTTAAAGACATCTGCTCACTTAGGTGGTTAGCTCCGCCCCCCTCAGCGCTCTCTATTATATCCTATGGGAGACAGATCTCCACTCGTCGGCACTTGGCGGGGCCTCCCTTTTTATTCAAATATATCACCAGATTGTGAGGTGGTGAGCCTGAAAAGGCTAAAAAGCCATTTTCCCTTTTTGCTGGTGATTGTTTGAATATCAGGGCCTAAATACTGCCCTATACAATATTTTAAGGGATTAAATGTCCTATTGTCCTGAGCCGCTGACATAAATAATCTTACTTAACAATACATAACTAACTATAACTTAACATTAAACTATAAATAAACACCAAGAGACAAGAGTTGGATATAGGACCCATAGTTCGCATTTATTGTGAAACAACCAGAAACTGGCAGAATTATTAAATAATCAGAACTGGTGGCGGCAATCAGGGCCAAAGTATAGAAACTCCAGCAAAAGAGATGGGGAACAAATCAGGGCGATAACATTTTTTATTAGCTGGCGTAATGTTTCCATTCTCCACAATAAAACCCTCAAGCTCCCTGACATTTCTTTCAAACCTGAAGAGCCGCTTTGTGGCACACCATGTGCCTCCATCTATGTCTAAGGATAACATTAGACCAGCAATCTGCACACTCAGCAACCAAACACTAATCCAGCACAGATCTGCCTGCATCATTTTAATTAAATCAAAAGTGGGGACAGCCCCACATCATTGCCACCTAGATAAATAATAAAACTTGTCTTTTCCCACCTCCTGGCCGCATCCTGCAATAATCCAGACAGATTGGCCTATCAAAGCCCTCTGCGGTTCAACCTGCTAGGGACCCTGCAAAAGATAAAATAATTACCAACAAGTACAAATGCAACTGCTACAAGGGCAAAGAATTGAAAATAACTATTTTAAAGAAAATTATGCCTCTGAGACCGCCAATGGCCAAGAGCATGAATAGGGTGAGCTGACCAATCTAGCTCCACAGCGGTCATAGGCGCTCCAACTTGAAAATAATGAGGGGCAATATATGAAGGGTCTAAACCTGCATGCTGTGCAACCCAGCCCAGAACATTCCGAAATCGAAACCTAGTTAATGGGGACCCATCGGCGTTGATCATAAAAAGAGGAAAATCATCAAAATGGATCCTCAAAAAAAGACGAGTTCAGGGCAACGGGACATGAACGGACACCCTGCCGCACAGGAAGCAATTAGCACACAACCCTACCATCTTGGTCCTTTTTTTAAGCAAGAAATATATATAAGCATGGTGTCTCCAACCAAACGCACATGATCTCATATAATCCCCCTTTGCACTGTTGTCTTGGAAGATAGCACCAACTTCTTGCAAAGCCCCATGTAAGACCAAACAAAAGGCTGCACTAAAAAAAATAAAACTCAAAAGCAAAGGAACAAACTCCAGGCAAAAAGTCCAACAAAGTGACCAGCCATTCAACCGTGATCAGCTCCCGATTGTTACAATGTTAAATTTCCATGCGCCGCCACTAACACACTATCTGGTGACCCAAAAAACATGTCTGAAGCATTGTGAAGGTCAAACACCATACAAAAAAAACAACACCTCAGTTAAACCTGTTAAAACTGCACCATTCTTAACCTGCATACCTCTGAAACTCTCATATAAAGAGCACCCCTGCATTTCACAAAAGAACACGCATTCCTGCCAGTGCCTCGCATACATGGACCACACCGCAGGAGCCAAGGATACCTGAATCAGGGGGGAACAATGCCTGCCATTGAAAGCCATCTGCCACAAGAAAAAGGGGCAACTTAAACCCTGAGCAGCCACCTTTGGGGTAGCAGCCCTAAACAATTCCCACTTAAAATAGAAAAGAGCATCTGAAACAACATTCTGAACCCACAGGACATGGCGCGCAAGAAAGTTGATATTTAGATGCAAGTATCTCAAAACCAGGTGCCGCAGGTAGAGAACAACCAAAAGTAATGCTGCAGACAAATGGTTAACAGCAAAAACCAAGCTGAGATTATCCGACCAGAAGATCACAGTGCAGTCACACAATTGCTGACCCCATAGCTCAATATCCACCACAATGGGGAACAGTTCAGGTAAAAACATGTTTTATGTCAGACCGTCATCCACCCAGTGCTGTGGCCAAAACCATCTACAGAGGTGCCATAACCTTATAAACCTGCAGTGCCAGTGAACAGGTAAAGGGTCAAATTCAAAATGATCTCTTTGCACCAAATTCAGATGCCATTGAAATTCAAGAGGAACTTCTCCTAGACACAAAGTTCCACCATCTCTGAGGATATCTGGATCCACTTTGACGAAGACTCTGTTTGTACTCCATCCTTCTATGGAACAGTCTGGCCATGGATATAACCCATCCTGCAAAGTTCAGTAAGCCCAACAATGATTGCAGCTCCTTCAAGATGCATGAAAGTGCTGAGGCAGCCATCTTAAATGCCACTAAAATATTACTCCCCTTATCGGCAGGCAGCCTAGACTGCATCACCACCAAATCTTTTTCTAACCAAAAAAATGTGAGGCATGTGCAGAAAAATTCAAAACACTTCGAAGTAGGCACAGTAGATAGATCAACCTAAAGGGAGTCATCTCTCCACATAATATTAACCTGCAACCCATGAATCTGCTTTTCGGCTACTACTGTTTCACCCATCTCATTTCAGACTCCACACCAAGATTAATCATCAATGCCCCCTGTCCAGCCATCCGCACCAACTGGATCACTTCATCAAAAGACTGGCAATGCACCGTGCTAAGCTCTGGATTTATGGCATTCTTGACAGAGCAGCTATTGGGAAAAGAGAGGCTCTGAATCATTCAAAACGTTCCTAGCTTTTTATTTGGCACAACCCCCAAAGGTGAGATCATCTAACCCCAGAATTTTAATTTCCCTAAAGAGACCAGTCACTCTGCCCAAGGCCACCTCCTTGTCAATCTTCTCTTGCACCGCTAAAGGATACCGGTATGCAAACTTCAAGTTCCAGTGAACTTCACCTGAAACTGGAATGATAAAACCATGGCGTAACCAGTCCATCAGCAAGCAGGTCCCCTGTATATCCAGGTATCTGGCCAACCACAGCTCATTTGTGGCCAATTTCAGAAGCGTTACTGCCCTTACCTGTAAAAGGGCCCTTTGTGCCACTTCACTCTCCCTGCAACTCCAATGCTGTCTGCTTCTGAGTAGGACCCTTCACAATACTTACACATGTGTCAGAGGACACACGCTGACCCACAGTCGCATTGCCTCTCCTGATATTTCTGGCAGATTCTCAAGGTCCACTGCCATAACTCAACCCAACTGGTTTTAGGGACCAGGGAAGGGGGCCTTTTAGGAACCATATGCGACCAGATGTGCAAATCAATTGCTCTGAAGTCCAACAATGGGTTGCCAGCCATCTTCCTTTGAGATGCCCTATCATATACCCTTCATGCTCCCTCACAATATTTTGTTTGGATGCGGTCTATAGTGTCCAAATACTTTAGAATGGACAATGCCTGTTCAGACTGCTTCTCAAGGTAGCAGGCTGCATAGACAAGGAAACATCACTGCCACACCTCAAATATATCTGACCGCTTCACTTTTTTTGGTCCAGTCCCATCCTTAGCTACCTCTTTCACCCTCAAGTCATTGGGTGGAACATCCTCATCAGTTATCCCAAGGTCACTATAGCCTCATTCATCCACACCATAAGGAGCATCTACATCCTCACCTAACTCCTCATCAGCTACCACACAGCACGGCGATGCACACCTCCATCACCAGATTATAACTAGCCTGAGGGCGAAAGCCCACTTATGTGACACTCCCACACTAAAGTTGTGTCTAATCTCTGCATCCTCCCTCCTTGCTGAAGCCCTGGTAGCTATACGTTCTATAGCAGCCCCTCCACTCACACTACCCACAGTCAATGATCTGTCAGACCTGGCTAAATAACAACTAATAATCCTTCAATAAACTGAGATACTGGTAGCATAACTTTTGCTTCTGTCTTTTGTCAAAGTTCCTGTCTGTGCCAAGTGTTCATCAGAATATATTCTTGAACAGTATAGAGACTTTTTTTTATGTATCTGAGAAAAAAAGGGGTTGATCAGCTTATGACATTATCCAATTGATTTTGATTTGGAAGCTTTAATAACTTTTGATAGATTTTTCCTCTGTCTGGTCATGAGTTATGTCACTTTAAAGAATATATTGATTAAAACCTGGCCAAGGGATTTATCAGGCCTTCAACTTCTCCAGCTGAGGCAAATTGGGATCTAAGACCCTGTGTGAACTACAGCGCCCTCAATAGTATCACCATTCAGAACAGGTACCCTTTACCACTCATCCATGAAAGGCTGGAAAGAACCAAGGGAGCTCAAGTTTTTACAAAAATTGATTTGATAACATAAAATGTGGTGCTTATTAGAGGGGGATGAATGAAAGTTGTATTTTGCCCCAATTATGGACACTGTGAATACTTTGTCATTCCATTTATGTAATGTTCCAACTAGTTTCCAGCATGCTGCCTGAATTTAAAGGGGCCATGTGCCAATTATAGGAACAACCCACATTAAATTAAGCTTAAAACACAGTGAAGAAAAAATTTAATTCATAGACACTAAGGTCTATAAGTCTGTTTTTTTTCTTTAAAACTGATTTACATGTGAAATCCACAAATAAAAATAGTTGTTTGCATTTTGAGAGCTTTCACCCTAAGTCATTAAAGAGATCATTACCCCGTAGTCAATTTATAAGGGTTAGGAGAATTGTTTTTCGGATGAATCAATGGTTAAAAATAGACTCACAGAGGAGGAGTGTCCAAGCAACGAAACAACATGGCCGCAAAATCAGAGGCTGCAGCGACTAAATAAAAAATCTGTTAATTATCAAAGTATGATAACACCATCAACTTCTACCAAGGATCTTTTTAGATTCCCCGCTACTAGGGGAACAATTTGATCCCACTTCGGTGTCATTTATAATCTGCGCCTCGCTGTTCATAACGCTGAGACTTCAGGCAGCGGCCCTACCATCAGCTATCACTACCCCCCCCATGCTAATCTACGAGAGAACCTGCCTATATTCCCACCAACTAACCTTCCAGCCTTTCGGTCTGCAGAAAACTGAAGTGCTATCTTCCCCACTCTGGTACTATGGAGACAGCCTCTATTATTGACCGATGGGAGACACTAGTGCAACATCTCCTCACCGATCATTTCCAATGTCTTAAATGGCAGCTCCAAGAGGTTCTACTCCCCTTGCTCAAAGCCCTCGATTATCCTGCTACTATGTAAGTGAACAATTATTATAGGAGACCCCAGTCAGAGAACCATTACGATGACCACGCTGGAGATAAGGCACAGGAAGAGCTGCGGTCCTCAGATCACACTACACTTCCATACCTAGAATATCGAGACTTCTAACTGCATGGAAGAGGGGATTGGCAACCCAGGACCCGCTCCTTCAGCACCAACAAGTGAGGCTATAAGAGATTCACCAACAGATTCTAGAGGACACTTTCATGAGTTTTTTAGACCCCTTGCTCCCCCGTCTCCTTCAAGAGACCTGTCAGCCATGCTAAGTCTAAGATAGAGGACGGTCAATCCGTAATTGAGACTCTTTGCTTTCTGACCCTAAGAAGAATGGGTGTTGGGTAAACACACAGATTACAGCATGATAGAGGGATAGTGGCAAACCTCAGTAATGTGACTGCCTCATACTCCCTAACCCCCAGTACTATGTGTCAGGATACTCTGATTTTATTTCTATCTATGTGGAATACTACTTAGTATTGTACCTGTATACAACTGAGATAGTATGTTAAACGATAATTAATATAATATGTTTATACATATATGCTTACACTAACCTTGTAAGTGTCAGGGTGCCAGCAATCAGACTGAAACGAGAAGTGCAAAAATAATCACACCTTTATTAATAGCAAAAAATAATAAAGTCCACAAGTCAAATAACAAGCCAGGAGTCAAAACCAGAGCTGGTAGTCAGACGAGCCGAGTCAGGAGCCAAAGCGAATAGTCAGACGAGCCAGAATCAGGAACAAGGAAAATAGCAGAGTCAGGAACAAGCCAGGGATCAGGAACCAGGAAGGACGTCAGGCAGCCAGGTAATACACAGGAACTCTCACAAACAGGTCTGAGACAACACAAAGGCAAAGCATACTGAACAGAGGCCCTTTAAATAATAAGTGATGACATCACAATTCTGAGACTGTAAGTTATACACATAGGTTACTCTCTCTCTCTCTCACTGTAAGTTAAACACACAGGTTACTCTCTCTCTCTCTCTCTCTCTCTCTGTAAGTTATACACACAGGTTACTCTCTCGCTGTAAGTTATATACGCAGGTTACTCTCTCTCTCTCGCTGTAAGTTATACACACAGTTTACTCTCTCACTCTTGCTGTAAGTTTTACACACAGGTCACTCTCTCACTGTAAGTTATACACACAGGTTACTCTCTCACTGTAAGTTATAAACACAGGTTACTCTCTCTCTCTCGCTGTAAGATATACACACACAGGTTACTTTCTCACTCTCTCACTGTAAGTTATACACACAGGTTACTCTCTCACTGTAAGTTATAAACACAGGTTACTCTCTCTCTCTCTTGCTGTAAGTTATACACACTGGTTATTCTCTCACTAAGTTATACACACAGGTTACTTTCTCGCTCTCTAACTGTAAGTTATACACACAGGTTGTTCTCTCCCTCTCTCGCTAAAAGTTAAACACACAGGTTACTCTCTCGCTGTAAGTTATACACACAGTTTACTCTCTCTCTCTTTCTCTCGCAGTAAGTTATACACACAGGTTACTCTCTCACTGTAAGTTATACACACAGGTTACTCTCTCGCTCTCTCACTGTAAGTTATACACACAGGTTACTCTCTCTCTCTTGCTGTAAATTGTATACACAGGTTACTCTCTCACTGTCTTGCTGTAAGCTATGCACACAGGTTACTCTCTCACTGTAAGTTATACACACAGGTTACTCTCTCTCTCTCGCTGTAAATTATATACACAGGTTACTCTCTCACTCTCTTGCTGTAAGTTATACACAAAGGTTGTTCTCTCCCTCTCTCGCTAAAAGTTATACACACAGGTTACTCTCTCACTGTAAGTTATACACACAGTTTACTCTCTCACTCTCTTGCTGTAAGTTATACACACAGGTTATTCTCTCGCTGTAAGTTATAC
This sequence comes from Bombina bombina, assembly GCF_027579735.1. Taxonomy (NCBI): domain Eukaryota; kingdom Metazoa; phylum Chordata; class Amphibia; order Anura; family Bombinatoridae; genus Bombina; species Bombina bombina. Next base: position 1,446,255,961 of record NC_069500.1, on the reverse strand, counting down.
ACACAGGTTACTCTCTCACTCTCTTGCTGTAAGTTATACACACAGGTTACTCGCTCTCTCTCACTGTAAGTTATAGACACAGGTTACTCTCTCTCTAGCTGTAAGTTAAACGCACAGGTTACTTTCTCACTCTCTCGCTATAAGTTATACACACAGGTTACTCTCTCACTGTAAGTTATACACACAGGTTACTCTCTCTCTCTCTCTCTCGCTGTAAGTTATACACACAGGTTACTGTCTCTTACTGTAAGTTATACACACAGGTTACTCTGTCACTAAGTTATACACACAGGTTACTCTCTCTCTGGCTGTAAGTTATACACACAGGTTACTCTCTCTCGCTGTAAGTTATACACACAGGTTATTCTCTCGCTCTCTTACTGTAAGTTATACACAAGTTACTCTCTCTCTCTTGCTGAAAGTTATAAACACAGGATACTCTCTCCCTCTCTTGCTGCAACTTATACACACAGGTTACTCTCTCACTGTAAGTTATACATACAGGTTACTCCCTCGCTGTAAGTTATACACACAAGTTACTCTCTCTCGCTGTAAGTTATACACACAGGTTACTCTCTCTCACTGTAAGTTATACACACAGATTACTCTCTCTTGCTGTAAGTTATACACACAGGTTACTCTCTCACTGTAAGATATACACACAGGTTACTCTCTCACTAAGTTATACACACAGGTTACTCTCTTTATCTAAGTTATACACACAGGTTACTCTCTCTCGCTGTAAGTTATACACACAGGTTACTCTCTCTCTCTTGCTGAAAGTTATAAACACAGGTTACTTTCTCCCTTTCTCGCTGCAACTTATACACACAAGTTACTCTCTCTATGTAAGTTATACATACAGGTTACTCTCTCGCTGTAAGTTATACACACAGGTTACTCTTTCCCTCTCTCGCTGTAAGTTATACACACAGGTTACTCTCTCTCGCTGTAAATTATACACGCAGGTTACTTTCACGCTCTTGCTGTAAGTTATACACACAGGTTACTCTCTCTCTATAAGTTATAAACAAAGGTTACTCTCTCACTGTAAATTATACACACAGGTTACTCTCTCTCTCGCTGTAAGTTATACACACAGGTTACTCTCTCACTGTAAGTTATACACAGGTTACTCTTTTTCGCTGTAAGTTATACACACAGGTTACTCTCTCCCTCTCTCGCTGTAAGTTATACACACAGGTTACTTTCTTTCACTGTAAGTTATACACACAGGTTACTCTCTCAATCTTTCGCTATAAGTTATAAAGCACAGGTTACTTTCTCTCACTGTAAGTTATACACACAGGTTACTCTCTCACTCTTTCGCTATAAGTTATACCCCCAGGTTACTTTCTCTCACTATAAGTTATACACACAGGTTACATATATATACATAGGTTACTCTCCCTCTCTTGCTGTAAGTTATACACACAGGAGACTTTAACACGCTATCAGTTATACACACAGGTTACTCTCTCACTGTAAGTTATACACAGGTTACTCTTTTTCGCTGTAAGTTATACACACAGGTTACTCTCTCCCTCTCTCGCTGTAAGTTATACACACAGGTTACTTTCTTTCACTGTAAGTTATACACACAGGTTACTCTCTCAATCTTTCGCTATAAGTTATAAAGCACAGGTTACTTTCTCTCACTGTAAGTTATACACACAGGTTACTCTCTCACTCTTTCACTGTAAGTTATACACACAGGTTACTTTCTCTCACTATAAGTTATACACACAGGTTACATATATATACATAGGTTACTCTCTCACTCTCTTGCTTTAAGTTATACACACAGGTTACTCTCTCTCTTTCTCGCTGTAAGATATACACACAGGTCACTCTCTCACTGTAAGTTATACACACAGCTTACTCTCTCTCTTGCTGTAAGTTAAATGCACAAGTTACTCTCCCACTCTCTCGCTATAAGTTATACACACAGGTTACTCTCTCACTCTTTCGCTATAAGTTATACACACAGGTTACTTTCTCTCACTATAAGTTATACACACAGGTTACTCTCTCCCTCTCTTGCTGTAAGTTATACACACAGGAGACTTTAACACGCTATCAGTTATACACACAGGTTACTCTCTCACTCTTTCGCTATAAGTTATACACACAGGTTACTTTCTCTCACTATAAGTTATACACACAGGTTACATATATATACATAGGTTACTCTCTCACTGTAAGTTATACACACAGGTTACTCTCTCTCTTGCTGTAAATTATATACACAGGTTACTCTCTCACTCTATTACTGTAAGTTATACACACAGGTTACTCTCTCGCTGTAAGTTAGACACAGGTTTCTCTCTCTCTCTCTTGCTGTAAATTATATACATAGGTAACTCTCTCACTCTCTTGCTTTAAGTTATACACACAGGTTACTCTCTCTCTTTCTCGCTGTAAGATATACACACAGGTCACTCTCTCACTGTAAGTTATACACACAGCTTACTCTCTCTCTTGCTGTAAGTTAAATGCACAAGTTACTCTCCCACTCTCTCGCTATAAGTTATACACACAGGTTACTCTCTCACTCTTTCGCTATAAGTTATACACACAGGTTACTTTCTCTCACTATAAGTTATACACACAGGTTACTCTCTCCCTCTCTTGCTGTAAGTTATACACACAGGAGACTTTAACACGCTATCAGTTATACACACAGGTTACTCTCTCACTCTTTCACTGTAAGTTATACACACAGGTTCCTCTCTCGCTGTAAGTTATACATACAGGTTACTCTCCCTCTCTCGCTGTAAGTTATACATATAGGTTACTCTCCCTCTCTCTCTCTGTAAGTTATACAAACAGGTTACTCTCTCCCTCTCTCTCTCGGTGTAAGTTATACACACAGGTTACTCTCTCATTCTTTCTCTAAGTTATACACACAGGTTACTCTCTCCCTCTCTCTCGCTGTAAGTTATACAAACAGGTTTCTCTCGCTCTCGCTTTAAGTTACACACAGGTTACTTTCTTGCTCTTGCTGTAAGTTATACACACAGGCCACTCTCTCACTGTAGGTTATACACACAGCTTACTCTCTCACTGTAAGTTTTAAACACAGGTTACTCTCTCTCTCTCGCTATAAGTTATACACACAGGTTACCTTTTCACTCTCTCACTGTACGTTATACACACAGGTTACTCTCTCTCTCTTGCTGTAAGTTATACACACAGGTTATTCTCTCACTGTAAGTTATACACACAGGTTACTCTCTATCTCTTGCTGTAAGTTATACACACAGGTTACTCTCTCTATCTTGCTGTAAGTTATACACACAGGATTTTCTCTCCCTCTCTCGCTAAAAGTTATACACACAGGTTACTCTCTAGCTGTAAGTTATACATACAGGTTACTCTCTCACTGTAAGTTATACACACAGGTTTCTCTCTCTCTCTTGCTGTAAATTATATACATAGGTTACTCTCTCACTCTCTTGCTTTAAGTTATACACACAGGTTACTCTCTCTCTTTCTCGCTGTAAGATATACACACAGGTCACTCTCTCACTGTAAGTTATACACACAGGTTACTCTCTCTCTTGCTGTAAATTATATACACAGGTTACTCTCTCACTCTATTACTGTAAGTTATACACACAGGTTACTCTCTCGCTGTAAGTTATAGACACAGGTTTCTCTCTCTCTCTCTTGCTGTAAATTATATACATAGGTTACTCTCTCACTCTCTTGCTTTAAGTTATACACACAGGTTACTCTCTCTCTTTCTCGCTGTAAGATATACACACAGGTCACTCTCTCACTGTAAGTTATACACACAGCTTACTCTCTCTCTTGCTGTAAGTTAAATGCACAAGTTACTCTCCCACTCTCTCACTATAAGTTATACACACAGGTTACTCTCTCACTCTTTTGCTATGAGTTATACACACAGGTTACTTTCTCTCACTATAAGTTATACACACAGGTTACTCTCTCCCTCTCTTGCTGTAAGTTATACACACAGGAGACTTTAACACGCTATCAGTTATACACACAGGTTACTCTCTCACTCTTTCACTGTAAGTTATACACACAGGTTACTTTCTCTCACTATAAGTTATACACACAGGTTACATATATATACATAGGTTACTCTCTCACTCTCTTGCTTTAAGTTATACACACAGGTTACTCTCTCTCTTTCTCGCTGTAAGATATACACACAGGTCACTCTCTCACTGTAAGTTATACACACAGCTTACTCTCTCTCTTGCTGTAAGTTAAATGCACAAGTTACTCTCCCACTCTCTCGCTATAAGTTATACACACAGGTTACTCTCTCACTCTTTCGCTATAAGTTATACACACAGGTTACTTTCTCTCACTATAAGTTATACACACAGGTTACTCTCTCCCTCTCTTGCTGTAAGTTATACACACAGGAGACTTTAACACGCTATCAGTTATACACACAGGTTACTCTCTCACTCTTTCACTGTAAGTTATACACACAGGTTCCTCTCTCGCTGTAAGTTATACATACAGGTTACTCTCCCTCTCTCGCTGTAAGTTATACATATAGGTTACTCTCCCTCTCTCTCTCGGTGTAAGTTATACACACAGGTTACTCTCTCATTCTTTCTCTAAGTTATACACACAGGTTACTCTCTCCCTCTCTCTCGCTGTAAGTTATACAAACAGGTTTCTCTCGCTCTCGCTTTAAGTTACACACAGGTTACTTTCTTGCTCTTGCTGTAAGTTATACACACAGGCCACTCTCTCACTGTAGGTTATACACACAGCTTACTCTCTCACTGTAAGTTTTAAACACAGGTTACTCTCTCTCTCTCTCGCTATAAGTTATACACACAGGTTACCTTTTCACTCTCTCACTGTACGTTATACACACAGGTTACTCTCTCTCTCTTGCTGTAAGTTATACACACAGGTTATTCTCTCACTGTAAGTTATACACACAGGTTACTCTCTATCTCTTGCTGTAAGTTATACACACAGGTTACTCTCTCTATCTTGCTGTAAGTTATACACACAGGATTTTCTCTCCCTCTCTCGCTAAAAGTTATACACACAGGTTACTCTCTAGCTGTAAGTTATACATACAGGTTACTCTCTCACTGTAAGTTATACACACAGGTTTCTCTCTCTCTCTTGCTGTAAATTATATACATAGGTTACTCTCTCACTCTCTTGCTTTAAGTTATACACACAGGTTACTCTCTCTCTTTCTCGCTGTAAGATATACACACAGGTCACTCTCTCACTGTAAGTTATACACACAGGTTACTCTCTCTCTTGCTGTAAATTATATACACAGGTTACTCTCTCACTCTATTACTGTAAGTTATACACACAGGTTACTCTCTCGCTGTAAGTTATAGACACAGGTTTCTCTCTCTCTCTCTTGCTGTAAATTATATACATAGGTTACTCTCTCACTCTCTTGCTTTAAGTTATACACACAGGTTACTCTCTCTCTTTCTCGCTGTAAGATATACACACAGGTCACTCTCTCACTGTAAGTTATACACACAGCTTACTCTCTCTCTTGCTGTAAGTTAAATGCACAAGTTACTCTCCCACTCTCTCGCTATAAGTTATACACACAGGTTACTCTCTCACTCTTTTGCTATGAGTTATACACACAGGTTACTTTCTCTCACTATAAGTTATACACACAGGTTACTCTCTCCCTCTCTTGCTGTAAGTTATACACACAGGAGACTTTAACACGCTATCAGTTATACACACAGGTTACTCTCTCACTCTTTCACTGTAAGTTATACACACAGGTTCCTCTCTCGCTGTAAGTTATACATACAGGTTACTCTCCCTCTCTCGCTGTAAGTTATACATATAGGTTACTCTCCCTCTCTCTCTGTAAGTTATACACATAGGTTACTCTCTCACTGTAAGTTATACACACAGGTTACTCTCTCTTGCTGTAAGTTATACACACAGGTTACTCTCTCTCTCGCTGAAAGTTATACAAACAGGTTACTCTCTCCCTCTCTCTCTCTCTCGCTGTAAGTTATACACACAGGTTACTCTCTCTCTCTCGCTGTAAGTTATACATACAGGTTACTCTCTCTCTCTCTCGCTGTAAGTTATACAAACAGGTTACTCTCGCTCTCGCTGTAAGTTACACACAGGTTACTTTCTCGCTCTTGCTGTAAGTTATACACACAGGCCACTCTCTCACTGTAGGTTATACACACAGGTTACTCTCTCACTGTAAGTTATAAACACAGGTTACTCTCTCTCGCTGTAAATTATACACACAGGTTACCTTTTCACTCTCTCACTGTACGTTATACACACAGGTTACGCTCTCTCTCGCTGTAAGTTATACACACAGGTTACTCTCTCACTGTAAGTTATACACACAGGTTACTCTCTATCTCTTGCTGTAAGTTATACACACAGGTTACTCTCTCCATCTTGCTGTAAGTTATACACACAGGATTTTCTCTCCCTCTCTCGCTAAAAGTTATACACACAGGTTACTCTCTAGCTGTAAGTTATACATACAGGTTACTCTCTCACTGTAAGTTATACACACAGGTTTCTCTCTCTCTCTCTTGCTGTAAATTATATATATAGGTTACTCTCTCACTCTCTTGCTGTAAGTTATATACACAGGTTACTCTCTCTCTTTCTCGCTGTAAGATATACACACAGGTTACTCTCTCACTGTAAGTTATACACACAGGTTACTCTCTCTCTTGCTGTAAGTTAAATGCACAAGTTACTCTCCCACTCTCTCGCTATAAGTTATACACACAGGTTACTCTCTCGCTGTAAGTTATAGACACAGCTTACTCTCTCTCTTGCTGTAAGTTAAATGCACAAGTTACTCTCCCACTCTCTCGCTATAAGTTATACACACAGGTTACTCTCTCACTGTAAGTTATAGACACAGCTTACTCTCTCTCTTGCTGTAAGTTAAATGCACAAGTTACTCTCCCACTCTCTCGCTATAAGTTATACACACAGGTTACTCTCTCGCTGTAAGTTACACACACAGGCTACTCTCTCGCTGTAACTTATACACACAGGTTATTCTCTCGCTCTCTCACTGTAAGTTATACACACAGGTTACTCTCTCTCTCTCTTGCTGAAAGTTATACACACAGGTTACTCTCTCCCTCTCTCGCTGCAACTTATACACACAGGTTACTCTCTATCTTTAATTTATACATACAGGTTACTCTCTCGCTGTAAGTTATACACACAGGTTCCTCTCTCCCTTTCGCTGTAAATTATACACACAGGTTACTCTCTCTATATAAGTTATATACACAGGTTACTCTCTCACTGTAAATTATACACACAGGTTACTCTCTCATTCTTTCTCTAAGTTATACACACAGGTTACTCTCTCCCTCTCTCGCTAAAAGTTACACACAGGTTACTTTCTCGCTGTAAGTTATACACACAAGTTACTCTCTCTCTCTCGCAGTAAGTTATACACACATATTACTCTCTCTTGCTGTAAGTTATACACACAGGTTACTCTCTCACTCTTTTGCCGTAAGTTCTACACACAGGCTACTCTCTCTTGATGTAAGTTATACACACAGGTTACTCTCTCGCTGTAAGTTATAGACACAGCTTACTCTCTCTCTTGCTGTAAGTTAAATGCACAAGTTACTCTCCCACTCTCTCGCTATAAGTTATACACACAGGTTACTCTCTCACTCTTTCGCTATAAGTTATACACACAGGTTACTTTCTCTCACTATAAGTTATACACAGAGGTTACTCTCTCCCTCTCTTGCTGTAAGTTATACACACAGGAGACTTTATCACGCTATCAGTTATACACACAGGTTACTCTCTCACTCTTTCACTGTAAGTTATACACACAGGTTCCTCTCTCGCTGTAAGTTATACATACAGGTTACTCTCTCACTGTAAGTTATACACACAGGTTACTCTCCCTCTCTCGCTGTAAGTTATACACACAGGTTACTCTCTCTCTCTGTAAGTTATACACATAGGTTACTCTCTCACTGTAAGTTATACACACAAGTTACTCTCTCACTGTAAGTTATACATACAGGTTACGCTCCCTCTCTCGCTGTAAGTTATACATATAGGTTACTCTCCCTCTCTCTCTGTAAGTTATACACACAGGTTACTCTCTCTCTCTCTCGCTGTAAGTTATACAAACAGGTTACTCTCTCCCTCTCTCTCGCTGTAAGTTATACACACAGGTTACTCTCTCTCACTGTAAGTTATACATACACGTTACTCTCTCTCTCTCGCTGTAAGTTATACAAACAGGTTACTCTCGCTCTCGCTGTAAGTTACACACAGGTTACTTTCTCGCTCTTGCTGTAAGTTATACACACAGGCCACTCTCTCACTGTAGGTTATACACACAGGTTACTCTCTCACTGTAAGTTATAAACACAGGTTACTCTCTCTCTCTCGCTGTAAGTTATACACACAGGTTACCTTTTCACTCTCTCACTGTACGTTATACACACAGGTTACTCTCTATCTCTTGCTGTAAGTTATACACACAGGTTACTCTCTCTATCTTGCTGTAAGTTATACACACAGGATTTTCTCTCCCTCTCTCGCTAAAAGTTATACACACAGGTTACTCTCTAGCTGTAAGTTATATATACAGGTTACTCTCTCACTGTAAGTTATACACACAGGTTTCTCTCTCTCTCTCTCTTGCTGTAAATTATATATATAGGTTACTCTCTCACTCTCTTGCTGTAAGTTATATACACAGGTTACTCTCTCTCTTTCTCGCTGTAAGATATACACACAGGTTACTCTCTCACTGTAAGTTATACACACAGGTTACTCTCTCTCTTGCTGTAAATTATATACACAGGTTACTCTCTCACTCTATTGCTGTAAGTTATACACACAGGTTACTCTGTCGCTGTAAGTTATAGACACAGCTTACTCTCTCTCTTGCTGTAAGTTAAATGCACAAGTTACTCTCCCACTCTCTCGCTATAAGTTATACACACAGGTTACTCTCTCACTGTAAGTTATACACACAGGCTACTCTCTCACTGTAACTTATACACACAGGTTACTCTCTCTCGCTGTAAGTTATACACACAGGTTATTCTCTCGCTCTCTCACTGTAAGTTATACACACAGGTTACTCTCTCTCTCTCTTGCTGAAAGTTATACACACAGGTTACTCTCTCCCTCTCTCGCTGCAACTTATACACACAGGTTACTCTCTATCTTTAAGTTATACATACAGGTTACTCTCTCGCTGTAAGTTATACACACAGGTTACTCTCTCCCTTTCGCTGTAAATTATACACACAGGTTACTCTCTCTATATAAGTTATATACACAGGTTACTCTCTCACTGTAAATTATACACACAGGTTACTCTCTCATTCTTTCTCTAAGTTATACACACAGGTTACTCTCTCACTGTAAGTTATACACACAGGTTACTCTCGCACTGTAAATTATACACATAGGTTACTCTCTCCCTCTCTCGCTAAAAGTTACACACAGGTTACTTTCTCACTGTAAGTTATACACACAAGTTACTCTCTCTCTCGCAGTAAGTTATACACACATATAGCTCTCTCTTGCTGTAAGTTATACACACAGGTTACTCTCTCACTCTTTTGCCGTAAGTTATACACACAGGTTACTCTCTCTCGCTGTAAGTTATACATACACGTTACTTTCTCTCGCTGTAAGTTATACAAACAGGTTACTCTCGCTCTCAGTTATACACACATATAACTCTCTCTTGCTGTAAGTTATACACACAGGTTACTCTCTCACTCTTTTGCCGTAAGTTATACACACAGGTTACTCTCTCTCGCTGTAAGTTATACATACACGTTACTCTCTCTCTCTCGCTGTAAGTTATACAAACAGGTTACTCTCGCTCTCGCTGTAAGTTATACACACATATAACTCTCTCTTGATGTAAGTTATACACACAGGTTACTCTCTCTTGCTGTAATTTATAGACACAGGTTACTCTCTCTTTCGCTGTAAGTTATACACACAGGTTACTTTCTCTAGCTGTAAGTTATACACACAGGTTACTTTCTCTAGCTGTAAGTTATACACACAGGTTACTATCCCTCTCTCTCGCTGTATGTTATACACAGGTTACTCTCTCTCTGTGTAAGTTATACACACAGGTTACTCTCTCTCGCTGTAAGTTATACACCCAGGTTACTCTCTCTCACTGTAAATTTTACACACAGGTTACTTTCTTGCTTTAAGTTATACACACAGGTTACTCTCTCTCACTCACTGTAAGTTATACACATAGGTTACTCTCTCTTGCTGTAAGTTATACACACAGGTTACTCTCTCGCTGAAAGTTATACACACAGGTTACTCTCTCTCTCGCTGTAAGTTATACACACAGGTTACTCTCTCTATCGCTGTAAGTGATACACACAGGTTACTCTTTCTCTCTCTGCAAGTTATACACACAGGTTACTATCCCTCTCTCTCGCTGTAAGTTATACACACAGGTTACTCTCTCTTTCTCGATCACCAAAAGGTTAGAAAAACAGCACACCTTCTCTGCTTGTAGTGGGGCACGGAATAAAGGACTTGCCAGGTCCCAGTCATTCCAAGTATAAAGAATATTCCAGCCTCCAATTTCTTTAAAAGACCTTTATTTCATATAGGGTCCTGAGCAGAAATTACAACGTTTCAAGCCTAAAGAGGCTCTTAAACATGATTAAGAGCCTGTTTAGGCTTGAAACATTGTAATTTCTACTCAGGACCCTATATGAAATAAAGGTCTTTTAAAGAAATTGGAGGCTGGAATATTCTTTATACTCTCTCTCTCTCTGTAAGTTATACACACAGGTTACTCTCTCTCGCTGTAAGCTATACACCCAGGTTACTCTCTCTCTCACTGTAAATTTTACACACAGGTTACTTTCTCGCTTTAAGTTATACACACAGGTTACTCTCTCTCGATGTAAGTTATACACACAGGTTACTCTCTCTCGCTGTAAATTATACACCCAGGTTACTCTCTCTCTCACTGTAAATTTTACACACAGGTTACTTTCTTGCTTTAAGTTATACACACAGGTTACTCTCTCTCTCTCAATGTAAGTTATAAACATAGGTTACTCTCTCGCTGTAAGGTATACACACAGGTTACTCTCTCACTGTAAATTATACACACAAGTTACTCTCTCTCTCTCACTGTAAATTTAACACACAGGTTACTTTCTCGCTTTAAGTTATACACACAGGTTACTCTCTCGCTGTAAGTTATACACACAGGTTACTCTCTCTCGCTGTAAGGTATACACACAGGTTACTCTCTCGCTGTAAGGTATACACACAGGTTACTCTCTGTCTCGCTGAAAGTTATACACACAGGTTACTCTCTCGCTGTAAGTTATACACACAGGTTACTCTCTCACTATAAGTTATACACACAGGTTACTTTCTATTGCTGTAAGTTATACACACAGGTTACTCTCTCTCTTGCTGTAAGGTATACACACAGGTTACTTTCTCTCGCTGTAAGTTATACACACAGGTTACTTTCTCTCGCTGTAAGTTATACACACAGGTTACTTTCTCTTGCTGTAAGTTATACACACAGGTTACTCTCTCTATCGCTGTAAGTTATACACACAGGTTACTCTTTCTCTCACTGTAAGTTATACACACAGGTTACTATCCCTCTCTCTCACTGTAAGTTATACACACAGGTTACTCTCTCTCTCTGTAAGTTATACACACAGGTTACTCTCTCTCGCTGTAAGTTATACACCCAGGTTACCCTCTCTCTCACTGTAAATTTTACACACAGGTTACTTTCTTGCTTTAAGTTATACACACAGGTTACTCTCTCTCATTCACTGTAAGTTATACACATAGGTTACTCTCTCGCTGTATGGTATACACACAGGTTACTCTCTCACTCTCTCACTGTAAGTTATACACACAGGTTACTCTCTCTCTCTCACTGTAAATTTTACACACAGGTTACTTTCTCGCTTTAAGTTATACACACAGGTTACTCTCTCTCGCTGTAAGGTATATACACAGGTTACTCTCTCTCTCGCTGAAAGTTATACACACAGGTTACTCTCTCACTATAAGTTATACACACAGGTTACTCTCTCTCTCGCTGTAAGTTATACACACAGGTTACTATCCCTCTCGCTGTAAGTTATACACACAGGTTACTCTCTCACTATAAGTTATACACACAGGTTACTCTCTCCCTCTCTCGCTGTAAGTTATACATACAGGTTACTCTCTCTCTCGCTGTAAGGTATACACACAGGTTACTCTCTCTCGCTGTAAGGTATACACACAGTTTACTCTCTGTCTCGCTGAAAGTTATACCCACAGGTTACTCTCTCGCTGTAAATTATACACACAGGTTACTCTCTCACTATAAGTTATACACACAGGTTACTTTCTCTTGCTGTAAGTTATACACACAGGTTACTCTCTCTCTTGCTGTAAGGTATACACACAGGTTACTTTCTCTCGCTGTAAGTTATACACACAGGTTACTTTCTCTCGCTGTAAGTTATACACACAGGTTACTTTCTCTTGCTGTAAGTTATACACACAGGTTACTCTTTCTCTCTCTGTAAGTTATACACACAGGTTACTATCCCTCTCTCTCACTGTAAGTTATACACACAGGTTACTCTCTCTCTCTGTAAGTTATACACACAGGTAACTCTCTCTCGCTGTAAGTTATACACCCAGGTTACCCTCTCTCTCACTGTAAATTTTACACACAGGTTACTTTCTTGCTTTAAGTTATACACACAGGTTACTCTCTCTCATTCACTGTAAGTTATACACATAGGTTACTCTCTCACTGTATGGTATACACACAGGTTACTCTCTCACTGTAAGTTATACACACAGGTTACTCTCTCTCTCTCACTGTAAATTTTACACACAGGTTACTTTCTCGCTTTAAGTTATACACACAGGTTACTCTCTCTCGCTGTAAGGTATACACACAGGTTACTCTCTCGCTGAAAGTTATACACACAGGTTACTCTGTCACTATAAGTTATACACACAGGTTACTCTCTCTCTCGCTGTAAGTTATACACACAGGTTACTATCCCTCTCGCTGTAAGTTATACACACAGGTTACTCTCTCACTATAAGTTATACACACAGGTTACTCTCTCCCTCTCTCGCTGTAAGTTATACACACAGGTTACTCTCTCGCTGTAAGTTATACAGACAGGTTACTCTCTCGCTGTAAGTTATACACACAGGTTACTCTCTCGCTGTAAGTTATACACACAGGTTACTCTTTCACTATAAGTTATACACAAAGGTTACTCTCTCCCTCTCTCGCTGTAAGTTATACACACAGGATACTCTTTCCCTCTCTCGCTGTAAATTATACACACAGGATACTCTCTCCCTCTCCCGCTGTAAGTTATACACACAAGTTACTCTCTCACTGTAAGTTATACACACAGGTTACTCTTGTTACGGTACCAACAGGATACCAAGGTTAATACCAGATGACAACGTCCTGCATAGACAATCAGCAATTCACAACCCCGATCAGTTTCCCCTCAAACATGAGACCAAGCTCCACATTTCAGGTTTAAAACAGAATGACATTTATTAAAGACTAGATGCCTAGTATTTATACAGGTTTTGACCCCCCCAGATGGGGGTTGAAAGAATGTTGTACATTAGATAAAAGGGAGAAGCGCCCTTGACATGATACAATAGAATTATATTACTTAAACACTTCAACCACAAGACACTCTTGGCTCTTCTTATCACTTAGGCGTTTTCTCTCTGGAGGTGATCAAACAATAGAATGCTTAGCATTAATTAGATTATAGCTGGAGCCAGCCACTTGTGTTTAGAAAATAAAGTTAACACTTTCAGTCCTGACCGAAGGGTCTGTCACATAGCTCCCCCCTTGTGGAACACTCCGGCAGACCCGGCTTGACCCTTTGGCGGGTCAACTTGGGGATGACCGGACTGGGTGGTGGTAGGCATATCAGTTTGCCGGGACAGTCCATCTGCATTCCCGTTTAGCTTACCGGGCCGGTAGCTGATGGTGAAGTTATAGGGCTGGAGGGCTAAACTCCACCTCAGTAATCTACCATTGTCTCCTGAGACCCGGTTGAGCCAGACTAAGGGATTGTGGTCCGTTATGAGGGAAAATTCCTGTCCATATAGATAAGGGTTCAACTTCTTCAGTGCCCAGACCAGGGCTAAACATTCTTTCTCTACTGCCGCATAACTTACTTCCCGAGGTAATAACTTTCTGCTTAGGTATGCGACAGGATGCTCTCCTCCATCCTCCCCGACTTGACTCAGTACAGCCCCCAGTCCATACATGGAAGCATCTGTATGAATGAGAAAACGTTTGTTAGGGACTGGGGCAGCCAAGACAGGGGCATTCACAAGGGCCTGCTTCAGTGCCTGAAACGCGGCTTCACAAGCTGGAGACCACAGGACCTGTTTGGGGAGGTTCTTTTTAGTCAGGTCAGTCAGGGGCTTGGCGATAGTACTGTAGTCAGGGACAAAACGTCGGTAATACCCGGCCGTCCCCAGGAAGGCTAGTACTTGGGTCTTAGTGATAGGTGTGGGCCAGTTAGCCACAGCCTCTACCTTGGCTGGCTCCGGTCTCTGGCTCCCACACCCCACTCGGTGCCCCAAGTACTGTACTTCAGCCATACCTAGATGGCACTTGTCCGGTATCAAGGTCAGGCCAGCGGCCCGAATCTTGTCCAGAACCAGCCCTACATGGGTAAGGTGTTCTTCCCAGGACCCACTGTAAACCGCAATGTCGTCCAGGTATGCACAAGCAAATTCCTGGAAGCCATCAAGGAGTCTATCCACCATACGCTGGAAGGTAGCCGGAGCATTCTTCATCCCAAAGGGCATGACCTTAAACTGGTACAGGCCGAATGGGGTGACGAATGCCGACTTGGGGATAGCATCCTCGGCCAGGGGAATCTGCCAATAGCCTTTACACAGGTCTATGGTTGTCAGATAGCGCCCCCTAGCAATACGGTCTAGTAATTCGTCTACCCGGGGCATCGGGTAGGCATCAGTGGTGGTCCTCTCGTTGAGCCGCCTGTAGTCCACACAGAACCGGGTGGTTCCATCCTTCTTAGGTACCAGGACTACAGGGGAAGCCCAAGGACTATCGGAGGGCTCGATCACTCCCAGCCGGGCCATCTCCTGTATCTCCTTCCGCATTCCTTCTCGGACTGCTTCGGGTATACGGTAGAGAGGCTGTCGCAGGGGATTCTGTCCGGGAGTCTCTACTTTATGTACAGCTAGGGTAGTGTAGCCGGGCTCTTGGGAGAACGTCGCCTGCTTCTCCCACAGGAGCTGTCTTGCCTGTACCCTCTCGGTAGGGTTCAACCGGTCCCCTAGCTGCACAAGACTAGTGAGGTCAGTCTGGGGGTCCTTCTCTAATAAGTCGGGTAGGGGTAAGTTCTCTGGGTCGTCTGCAGCAGGGGCACATACTGCGGCTACGTCCTCTGGCCTCTCCTGATACTCCTTCAGCATGTTCACATGAAAGGATCGCTGGATCCTCTCATCTGCACAGCTGGCTATAACATAGGTAGTATCACACACCCGGGATAACACTTTATACGGCCCTGCCAAGATGCTTGCATCTTGTTGGCCTTCACAGGCTTGAGCACCAAAACCTTCTGTCCAACCTGGAAGACCCGCTGCCGGGCACCCTGATCGTACAACCCCTTCTGTCTTTCCTGGGCCACCTGGAGATTCCCTCTTACCATCAGAGACAGTTTCTCCATGCGGTCCCGGAGTTCCAGAACATATGGCACGATGGGGGTTCCCTCCTGCTCTCTCTCCCTCCCAGTGTCCTCTAATGAGATCCAGGGGGCCGCGGACTCTTCTCCCATAGAGTAACTCAAAGGGAGAGAACCCAGTGGATTCCTGGGGCACCTCCCTGTACGCAAATAGCAGATGAGGCAGGAATCGTTCCCAGTCTCTGCAAGTGTCCGTGAAGGTCCTCAGCATCTGCTTGAGGGTGCCATTAAAGCGCTCGCAGAGACCGTTAGTCTGGGGGTGATAAGGCGAACTGAGCAACGGTTTAATGCCGCACACCTTCCACAGATGCTGGGTGAGCACAGCGGTAAACTGGGTCCCCTGATCAGAGAGAATCTCCTTAGGGAACCCGACCCTAGTAAAAATCTTAACTAGGGCATCAGCGACTGTCTCTGCTTCTATATTCGACAGTGCTACTGCCTCTGGGTAACGAGTGGCATAGTCCACCACAGTGAGAATATACTTCTTACCTGATGGACTAGCCCTGGCAAGTGGACCCACAATGTCAACGGCTATGCGGGAAAAGGGTTCCCCAATGACAGGCATAGACATAAGCCTAGCTTTGGGGTGGTCCCCCCGCTTACCCACCCGTTGACAGGTGTCACAAGTACTACAATATACCCGCACATCTCGGTTAAAATTGGGCCAGAAGAAATTCTGGGTGATCCTATGAGCGGTGCGGCGGGACCCTAGGATGTCCAGCTAACGGTACATCGTGCCCAATCCGCAGAATCTCTTGCCGGTATTTCGCAGGCACTACCAGCTGCCGATTTTGTGGAAGGGCAGTACTTTTCTGGGCAGGTTTGGGGATTCTATATAGCCTATCCCCCACCCACTCATAACGTTCCCCATCTACTCCCTCTCCTCCAGTGTCTGCCCTAGCCCTGTACTTCTGAAGGGTCGGATCCTCCCGGGTTTCCCTCCCGTACGTCTCTGGGGTATCCCAACTCAAGGGGGTCTGGTCTAGGGTATAAGTCGGGGAAGAGAGTCTTACCTGGGTCTCAGCAGCAGGTGGGTCGGTCTCGGTGACACGGGCCTGGGCACGGGTAGTCACTGGGTTAACATCAACGGGACCCATGGGAGCGTAGGCAGAAACAAGGGGGGCCAAGTCATTTCCAAGGAGAACATCAGCTGGTAAATCCTTCATGACCCCCACATTCACATGTCTAGCGCCCACTCCCCAATCCAAATGTACCCGGGCAACAGGTAGGCGGAACACAGTTCCCCCTGCCACTCTCACAGCCACAGTGTCTCCAGTGTGCTGTTTCTCAGACACCAGGTTCTTTTGAAGCAAGGTCATAGTAGCACCAGTATCCCGTAGACCACTGACCTCCTTCCCATTCACTTTAACCAGTTGCCGGTGCTGTTGCCGGTTATCCCGGTGGACAGCTTGCACGGGGTCTGCTTCATGTAGGATGCCCCAGCATTCTTGTTCCTCTACGCAGTGGGCAGCAGGCTGAGGGTTACGTGGGATTCCGCCGGCGGGTCTCCTCCAGGACTGTGCTTGGTTGGCCGTGTTGAGGGGACACTCCGACCTTTTGTGTCCGATTTGCTTACATCCAAAGCACCGGATAGGCTGGGAGTAATCCCGTGAGGTGAACCGGGCTGTCTGAGGGTAGTTCGTGACCGGAGGCTGTGTGGCATAGCGGTGCGCCGGGGGTTGGTAAATGGCAGCTGCTGGGGTGGCCGGGTGTCTGTACTCCACTTTAGCAGGGGGCTTAGTGGTAGCAGTGTCCAGTTTGCGGGCATCCGTATACTCATCTGCCAAGCGAGCAGCTTCATGCAGGGTGGAGGGTTTACGGTCCCGAACCCACTCTCTAACTCCTGCTGATAACTTGTCAAAGCAATGTTCCAACAGGAATAGCTGCAGCACCTCTTCCCCAGACACGGCTTGGCACCCCGCCATCCAGTGCGATGCTGTGCGGTGCACCCTACATGCCCACTCAACGTAGGAATCGCCAGCCAATTTAACAGTGTCTCTGAACCGTCTCCGGTATGCCTCCGGTGTAACCGCATACCTGGAGAGCAGAGCCTCTTTCACAGTATTATAATCCCCAACTTCCTCATCTGGAATGGCCCGAAAAGCTTCACTGGCCCGGCCGGATAATTTTCCGGACAATATCGTGACCCAGTCCTCGGCGGGTACCTGGTGTAGTGCACATTGTCTCTCAAAATCCGCAAGGTACCCATCAATCTCTCCTTCTGTTTCCAGGAAGTTTTTAAAAGCGGTAAAATGCACTTTTCTCTTTTCCACTGGGGTTGCGGTGACTTGGACTGCTGCAGCGCCGCTTTGGCGAAGTAGGTTGGCCTCCACAGCTGCTATGACCCGGTCGATAATTTCCGCAGATGGGTTGGGGCCATAGTGTGCCAGTCTTATTTTGACCGCCCGGTCAAAGCTTGCTTCTTCGGGGGTTCTGTCTGACATGCTGGGCTCATTGGTTCCTTCATGCCCTGATACTCCGTCCATCTCGGTCAGTCTTGCAATAATCTCCCTCTTCCTGAGGTTACTGGTTTGTTGGCCCCGTTGCTCTAGCAGGTCTTTAAGGGTAGCTCTTTTTAGCCTTTCATACGGTGTTCCCATTCGGTCTGGATCCGTAGTTGCTCCTTTGGGAGATAAGGATTCTCCCGTCGCTTGCCACCAATTGTTATGGTACCAACAGGATACCAAGGTTAATACCAGATGACAACGTCCTGCATAGACAATCAGCAATTCACAACCCCGATCAGTTTCCCCTCAAACATGAGACCAAGCTCCACATTTCAGGTTTAAAACAGAATGACATTTATTAAAGACTAGATGCCTAGTATTTATACAGGTTTTGACCCCCCCAGATGGGGGTTGAAAGAATGTTGTACATTAGATAAAAGGGAGAAGCGCCCTTGACATGATACAATAGAATTATATTACTTAAACACTTCAACCACAAGACACTCTTGGCTCTTCTTATCACTTAGGCGTTTTCTCTCTGGAGGTGATCAAACAATAGAATGCTTAGCATTAATTAGATTATAGCTGGAGCCAGCCACTTGTGTTTAGAAAATAAAGTTAACACTTTCAGTCCTGACCGAAGGGTCTGTCACACTCTCCCTCTCTCGCTGTAAGTTGTACACACAGGTTACTCTCCCTCTCTCGCTGTAAGTTATACACACAGGTTACTCTCTCACTGTAAATTATATACACAGGCTACTCTCTCACTCTCTCTCTCACTGTAAGTTATAAACAGAAGTTACTCACTCTGTCGCTATAAGTTATATACACAGGTTTCTCTCTCTCGCTGTAAGTTATACACACAGGTTACTCTCTCTCGCTGTAAGTTATACACACAGGTTACTCTCTCTCACTATAAGTTATACACACAGGTTTCTCTCTCTCGCTGTAAGGTATACACACAGGTTACTATCTCTCTCGCTGTAAGGTATACACACAGGTTACTATCCCTCTCGCTGTAAGTTATACACACAGGTTGCTCTGTATTTCAGTTTCTCAGGACTATCTCAATCTTCTGACACTCACATACTGGGGCCTATTTATTAATTAATTATTGCGGATCATGTCCGCTGCAAATCGATAAATGCCGACAGCATACGCTGTCGGCATTTATAATTGCACACACATTTCTTGTGAACTGCTGGTGCAACGCCGCCCTCTGCAGATTTGTGGCCAATCAGCTGCCAGCAGGGGCTGTCAATCAACCTGATCGTATTGGGTTGTGTTGATTTTAGGCGATGTCTGTTCGCCGCCTCAGAGCAGGCGGACAGGTTATGGAGCAGCGGTCTTTGACCGCTGCTTCATAACTTGTGTTTCTGGCGAGCTTGAACGCTCCCCAGAAACACGGGGCATCAAGCTCCATACAGAGTGACAAATATGCCCCACTGACACAATACAGATATGACACAATACAGATATGACACAATAAAGATATAACACAATACAGATATAACAATACAGATATGACACAATACAGATATAACACATTACAGATATGACACAATACAGATATAACAATACAGATATGACACAATACAGATATAACACATTACAGATATGACACAATACAGATATAACAATACAGATATGACACAATACAGATATAACACATTACAGATATGACACAATACAGATATGACACAGTACAGATATGACACAGTACAGATATGACACAATACAGATATGACACAATACAGATATGACACAGTACAGATATGACACAATACAGATATGACACAATACAGATATGACACAATACAGATATGACACAATACAAATATGACACAATACAGATATGACACAATACAGATATGACAAATTACAGATATGACAAATTACAGATATGACAAATTACAGATATGACACAGTACAGATATGACACAGTACAGATATGACACAATACAGATATGACACAATACAGATATAACCCAATACAGATATAACCCAATACAGATATAACCCAATACAGATATGACACAATACAGATATGACACAATACAGATATGACACAATACAGATATAACATAATACAGATATAACACAATACAGATATGACACAATACAGATATGACACAATACAGATATAACACAATACAGATATGACACAATACAGATATGACACAATACAGATATGACACAATACAGATATGACACATTACAGATATGACACAATACAGATATGACACAATACAGATATGACACAATACAGATATGACACAATACAGATTTGACACAATACAGGGAGTGCAGAATTATTAGGCAAATGAGTATTTTGACCACATCATCCTCTTTATGCATGTTGTCTTACTCCAAGCTGTATAGGCTCGAAAGCCTACTACCAATTAAGCATATTAGGTGATGTGCATCTCTGTAATGAGAAGGGGTGTGGTCTAATGACATCAACACCCTATATCAGGTGTGCATAATTATTAGGAAACTTCCTTTCCTTTGGCAAAATGGGTCAAAAGAAGGACTTGACAGGCTCAGAAAAGTCAAAAATAGTGAGATATCTTGCAGAGGGATGCAGCACTCTTAAAATTGCAAAGCTTCTGAAGCGTGATCATCGAACAATCAAGCGTTTCATTCAAAATAGTCAACAGGGTCGCAAGAAGCGTGTAGAAAAACCAAGGCGCAAAATAACTGCCCATGAACTGAGAAAAGTCAAGCCTGCAGCTGCCAAGATGCCACTTGCCACCAGTTTGGCCATATTTCAGAGCTGCAACATCACTGGAGTGCCCAAAAGCACAAGGTGTGCAATACTCAGAGACATGGCCAAGGTAAGAAAGGCTGAAAGACGACCACCACTGAACAAGACACACAAGCTGAAACGTCAAGACTGGGCCAAGAAATATCTCAAGACTGATTTTTCTAAGGTTCTATGGACTGATGAAATGAGAGTGAGTCTTGATGGGCCAGATGGATGGGCCCGTGGCTGGATTGGTAAAGGGCAGAGAGCTCCAGTCCGACTCAGACGCCAGCAAGGTGGAGGTGGAGTACTGGTTTGGGCTGGTATCATCAAAGATGAGCTTGTGGGGCCTTTTCGGGTTGAGGATGGAGTCAAGCTCAACTCCCAGTCCTACTGCCAGTTTCTGGAAGACACCTTCTTCAAGCAGTGGTACAGGAAGAAGTCTGCATCCTTCAAGAAAAACATGATTTTCATGCAGGACAATGCTCCATCACACGCGTCCAAGTACTCCACAGTGTGGCTGGCAAGAAAGGGTATAAAAGAAGAAAATCTAATGACATGGCCTCCTTGTTCACCTGATCTGAACCCCATTGAGAACCGGTGGTCCATCATCAAATGTGAGATTTACAAGGAGGGAAAACAGTACACCTCTCTGAACAGTGTCTGGGAGGCTGTGGTTGCTGCTGCACGCAATGTTGATGGTGAACAGATCAAAACACTGACAGAATCCATGGATGGCAGGCTTTTGCATGTCCTTGCAAAGAAAGGTGGCTATATTGGGCACTGATTTGTTTTTGTTTTGTTTTTGAATGTCAGAAATGTATATTTGTGAATGTTGAGATGTTATATTGGTTTCACTGGTAAAAATAAATAATTGAAATGGGTATATATTTGTTTTTTGTTAAGTTGCCTAATAATTATGCACAGTAATAGTCACCTGCACACACAGATATCCCCCTAAAATAGCTATAACTAAAAACAAACTAAAAACTACTTCCAAAACTATTAAAGCTTTGATATTAATGAGTTTTTTGGGTTCATTGAGAACATGGTTGTTGTTCAATAATAAAATTAATCCTCAAAAATACAACTTGCCTAATAATTCTGCACTCCCTGTACAGATACGACACAATACAGATATGACACAATACAGATACGACACAATACAGATACGACACAATACAGATACGACACAGTACAGATATGACACAGTACAGATATGACACTGTACAGATATAACACAATACAGATATAACACAATACAGATATGACACAGTACAGATATGACACAGTACAGATATGACACTGTACAGATATAACACAATACAGATATAACACAATACAGATATGACACAGTACAGATATGACACAATACAGATATGACACAATACAGATATGACACAGTACAGATATGACACAATACAGATATGACACAATACAGATATAATACAGTACAGATATGACACAATACAGATATAATACAGTACAGATATGACACAATACAGATATGACACAATACAGATATGACACAGTACAGATATGACACAATACAGATATGACACAATACAGATATAATACAATACAGATATGACACAATACAGATATAATACAGTACAGATATGACACAATACAGATATAACACAATACAGATATGACACAATACAGATATGACACAATACAGATATAACACAATACAGATATAACACAATACAGATATAACACAATACAGATATGACACAATACAGATATAACACAATACAGATATGACACAATACAGATATGACACAATACAGATATGACACAGTACAGATATGACACAGTACAGATATGACACAATACAGATATGACACAGTACAGATATGACACAATACAGATATGACACAATACAGATATGACACAGTACAGATATGACCAATACAGATATGACACAATACAGATATGACACAGTACAGATATGACACAATACAGATATGACACAATACAGATATGACACAGTACAGATATGACACAATACAGATATGACACAAAGCTTCCAGGAAAAACATTAATTTTTTTCTTTTTTTCCCCTCCAGATCTGCTACGAAATAATTCTTAAAAGATCAAAAAGGTGAGTGGTTCTTTGTGTGCATAACGGAGTATTACAGCAAAAACATTGTGTATTTGTATGTTAGTAAAATTAATTGTTCAATACCCAAGTATTAACAGATTACATTTTTAGTAATAACCAGTGATTCATAATCAGCTTTTACTGTGTGCAGAGATCACAGAGCATAAATACCTACAGCTAGTACTGAGGTACCGCTACTGACACACTGGTACTGAGGTACCGCTACTAACACACTAGTACTGAGGTACCGTTACTGAGACACTAGTACTGAGGTACCTTTACTTACACACTAGTACTGAGGTATTGCTACTGACCCACTAGTACTGAGGTACCGCTACTGACATACTGGTACTGAGGTACCGCTACTAACACACTAGTACTGAGGTACCGCTACTGACACACTGGTACTGAGGTACCGCTACTAACACACTAGTACTGAGGTACCGCTACTGACACACTGGTACTGAGGTACCGCTACTGACATACTGGTACTGAGGTACCGCTACTAACACACTAGTACTGAAGTACCGCTACTGACATACTGGTACTGAGGTACCGCTACTAACACACTAGTACTGAGGTACCGCTACTGACACACTGGTACTGAGGTACCGCTACTAACACACTAGTACTGAGACACTAGTACTGAGGTACCGTTACTGACACACTGGCACTGAGGTACCGACCGCTACTGACACACTAGTACTGAGGAACCGTTACTGACACACTAGTACTGAGGTACCGCTACTGACACACTGGTACTGAGGTACTGCTACTGACATACTGGTACTGAGGTACCGCTAATAACACACTAGTACTGAGGTACCTCTACTAACACACTAGTACTGAAGTACCGCTACTGACATACTGGTACTGAGGTACCGCTACTAACACACTAGTACTGAGGTACCGCTACTAACACACTAGTACTGAGGTACCGCTACTGACACACTGGTACTGAGGTACCGCTACTGACACACTGGTACTGAGGTACCGCTACTAACACACTGGTACTGAGGTACCGCTACTGACACACTGGTACTGAGGTACTGCTACTAACACACTAGTACTGAGGTACCGTTACTGAGACACTAGTACTGAGGTACCGTTACTGACACACTGGTACTGAGGTACCGACCGCTACTGACACACTAGTACTGAGGTACCGCTACTGACACACTAGTACTGAGGTACCGCTACTGACACACTAGTACTGAGGTACCGCTACTGACACACTAGTACTGAGGTACCGCTACTGACACACTAGTACTGAGGTACCGCTACTGACACACTAGTACTGAGGTACCGCTACTGACACACTAGTACTGAGGTACCGCTACTGACACACTGGTACTGAGGTACCGCTACTAACACACTAGAACTGAGGTACCGCTACTAACACACTATTACCGAGGTACCGCTACTAACACACTAGTACTGAGGTACCGATACTGTGACAAGACCAATTTCGCCACTGTGCATTGGAGGGCCTGTTATGGAACATTCTTTGGGCTGGAGGTACATGGGCTTAAAGATACCCAGAGACTGCATGGAAATGTGGAATTTTATATGCTGGACACCCCATGTACTTTCATAACTCTTTCTTATGTCCATGTCACCCTGTTTCCATAAATACAGGATGGGTACAGGGTGTGAGTGCACCTTGTGGGAGCAATTGTGACTCTATAAGCCAAGTGGGCATAAAAGACTTTATAGCTAATAAGAACTGTTCCTATATTCTGTAATAAGATGTATTCTATGTATGTTTCAGATCTGATTGTGTCTCAGGAGTCTGTCTGGGTAAATTGATTGTGTCCCGGTGTGATTATGTTAACTAGACTGCCCAACATCAGATTGTCTGAGTAAACGTTCTTCCCCAGTTAATTAATTTAATATGTTAATCTGTTTTACCTGTGAATAGACAATTGTTAGAGGTTTGATGCATTGTTCATATGTTTGCTTTACTGTTTTACCAATGCCCTCTGTAACCTGAAGCCAGGGTGTATAAATATGTGTGCTGCTTTCAAATAAACTATTCATTTTTGCTGATATCTGTTGGACCCTCACCATGGAGCTTTGACTCATGTTTGGGGGGAGGGAGTGGGGAAATTTACTGTATGCTGCCTGTGCCTCTGCCCTTTTATGGCAGGGTGATACCGTTACAATTGGTGGCAAGCGACGGGATTGTTCCCACAGCCAGAAGGACAGCTACAGGAGACACCATTCCGTGGATTTACAAGTTGGGGGCAACGCATGTCCCAGTACAGCGACCCTAAAAGCAACAGAATGGAACCAGCAGTGCTATATGAGGAGGAGGACGTGGATGGCTGGGATGCATTAAGGAAAGGCATCTGGTACCAGGCCCTGGATAATGTACAATACCAGCAGGGTAAGAGTCTCCCCAGTGAAGAGCAGCGGTTGCAGAAGCAAGTGGCCCTGCGGATGTCCTTCCTGGGAGAGAAGCCCCTGGAGGAATGGGTGAAGGAACTAGAGCACCGGGTATGGCAGGAGCTATGGCTGGAGGATGCCTACCAGGCGCTCTGGTGGTATATGGCACAGTATATACCCTGGACAGCCGAGCATGACAAACCAGAGGGAGAGGAGTTTGATGGTCCTGGCTTGTTATGGGAGTCCTTTGCAGACACAAATGAAGAAGTGGAGTCCCAGGTGAATATAGTAAAAACAGTCCTTTATTATAAACGTTTAAAACGGAAATTCTTGTGAGACGCAGCTCACTCGGTCCCAACAACAGCCTAGGAGAGGAGTAGAAAGAGCGTAGCACCAGTGGCTTACATGTTTCGGCTAAAAGCCGTAATCATAGCCTAAGGTGCTATGTCTCTAAGGTAGTTAAGACAGGTAGAAAACAATCTGATTGGCTAAAACACTGAAAGTGTAATTAAAAGAAAGAAACGCCCAATCTAGCACATCCTGATTATACAATTAAATTAACCCTATGTATGTCTTACCTATATGTTTTACAAAATACAAAGTATATGACAGCAAGTATATATTTAGGAATATAATCGTGATGGAGAGTGACACAATAGCAACTAGGAGAATGGCACATTGATGAAATATGACTGAAAAGAAAGAACCTATATTTCAGTTAATGGCAAGCTGGAAAATACAGCTTGCAATAGCTTCGATAAATATATTAACTGAATAGGTATAGTGAGTTGGTATAAATACAAAAAGTACAAAAGATGGTCCATGTCACAGACATAGTACCCATAGTTAGTATATCAGTAATCTGTTGCATGTGATGTTCATAAAAGTCAATGCAAAAATACACATGGATGTATGTGAATATATGAATATAGAATATGGACAAAAGGGGGTAAAAGGGAGCAAGTTACAAGTCACTAACACTATATAAAAGTATGTGTGATATAAACAGCAGGAATATGTCAATATCATGCATGGACCACTCATAAATACCCCCTCTGTCTATAGCTATGTTAACGATGTGTAGTATGTAAATATGTAGATTTGTAGATATGTAAATATGTGTTGATTCACTCCCAAAAATTGATCAAATCAAATTTGGAGTTCAGACCCTGAGGGAGTCTGGTTTTTAGTTGAAAGATCCAATAGGTTTCACGTTTAGCTAAAACTTTGTCTATATCACCCCCCCTATTGGGGACTTTGGCTTGTTCAATAGCTGTCCATCTAAAGGAGTCTAGGCTACAATTGTGTTTGGTTGCAAAATGTTGCACTAGGGGAGTTGTGGCCTTACCCCTTGTTAGGGAGGAGATATGTTCTCTTATTCTTGAGTTGACGTCCCTAGACGTGAGACCAACATATTGAATATTGCAGAAAATGCAAGTGACAAGGTATATGACATAGGTACTGGTACAGTTTAAACAGGATTTGATGGAATAGGTAGTCCCTGTAACTGTAGATTTAAATTCACTCGTGGTTTGTACATAGTCACATGGTCTACACTTTTTGTGTCCACATTTATACATGCCCTGATGTCTCAACCAAGAGCTAGTATGTTGTGTTGTGGGCCTAAGTTGTGTAGGAGAAAGTATAGAAGCTAGAGTGGCGCACTTCTTATAAGAGCATCTAATACCATTTTTTACTACATCAGTTAACTTGTCATCTGCAATTAGTAGGGGAAAGTGTTTTTTGATTATATTGCAAACTTCATGGTATTGAGCACTATATTCAGTAACAAAATGTACACCTTGAAAGTTGCTATTTGTGTTCTTGCATCTATCAAGTAGCATAGACTGTCTGGGGATAAGGTCCACCTGTTGTCTTGCCTGTTTAATATGTCTTTTGGAGTATTGTCTATATCTAAGTCTATTTTCTAGTTGACTTGCCTCATGTTTGTAATCTTCCTCTTTGCTGCAATTCCTTTTTATCCTCATAAACTGGCCCTTGGCCACAGCATAGGCAGTATTGGTAGGATGACAGGAATTTGCATGCAAAAGAGTATTGCCTGTTATTGGCTTGCGAAAGACCTTTGTGGAGATTGTGCCATCACGATTGCCACTTAGGGTTAGGTCAAGGTAGTCAATGTTGACAGTATCAGAGATGAAGGTGAAACTCAAGTTCAACTCATTCTGATTCAGCCAAGAGACAAATTTAGGCACCTCATCTATAGGTCCAGACCAAATGCAAAGCAGGTCATCTATGTATCTCTTATAGAAATACATAGATGACCTGTAGGGATTACCATCTCCATAGATGCAATTGATTTCCCAATAACCAAGGTACAGATTCGCATAAGAGGGGGCAAATTTCGCCCCCATTGCTGTACCTCTTTTCTGGAGGTAATAGTCAGTCTCAAAACAGAAAAAATTGTGTGTAAGTAAAAATTCCAGCACACGGATGATGAAGGTTTGAAAGTCTTCAGTATAATCTGTATAGTTTACTAAAAAGTATTTTATGGCCTTGATACCTTCTGGGTGGGGTATAGATGAGTACAAAGAGACTGCATCTATTGTAACCCACACAAAACTATCTTTCCATTTGAGATTTGACAATAGGTTGATAATGTGTTTTGTATCTTTAGTATAGGAAAGTAAGGTGTTTACTAACGGTTGCAGAATAGCATCAAGCCAAGATGAAAGTCTCTCTAATAGGGAATCTACCCCACTAACAATGGGGCGTCCCTTGACATTGGTTAAAGATTTATGAACCTTTGGAAATAGGTGGAACATGGGTGTCTTGGGATGTTGTACATACAGAAATGAAGCAGTCTGTTCGTTCAGAAACCCATGTTCCACACCATCATCCAAAATTTCAAGGAGTTCCCTTTTAAATCTAGCTGTGGGATTAGTGGTCAAAGGAATGTATTCCTGTGGATTGTGCAATTGACGGTGTGCTTCCGCTATATAATCTGATTTATCAAAGACAACAATGCTACCACCTTTATCGGCCGGACGTATGACAATACTTGTGTCATTTTGTAAAGAGGTCATAGCTTGCCTCAATCTTTTCGGCAAGTTTTGAGTATACCCTGTGGGATTGTCATTAAGAGTTTGTAAATCTCGTTCAACCCGAGAGTGAAATGTCTCTATAATCTGACCCCTACTTTGAATAGGATAAAATTTTGATTTTTCTTTAAAGGTGGTAGCATTGTTGATTGTTCCCTGATTGGAAAAAGATTCAGAGTATAAATGTTGCAAATTTAGAACATCACATGCCTCAGTAAAAGATTCTATAGTATGTGGATTCGAAGTCGGATTATCACTATACAAAGTACCTTCTGAGGCATTGGCAGAAAAATGTTTTTTCAAAGTAATATTTCTGACAAGACGATTCACATCTATCATTGTCTGAAATATATCAAATTTTGTCGTAGGAGCAAAGCCTAGGCCTAAGCTGAGTAGTTCTAGCTGATCTTTAGTAAGTTGAAGGGAAGATAGGTTGATAACTGAGTCTACTTGTATTTCGTTAGAGTACGATTTCCCCTCACCGGATACCTGTCTGAATTGTCTGGATTGGCTTGTAGTGTAACTCCTATTCCCTGTGGTGTCTGTGCCAGAGGAAAAACCTGTTCTAGAGTGGATTGATCACACATACTATTACCAGTACCTATGTGTGTGTAGGGAGTGTGTGTGTTGGTATTAGTGTTGGTAGTGACATATTTAGCTCTATGTGCACCTGTTTGTCTTTTATCTGTGGAGTTTGAGCCTAATGATGTATTATTGACAGTGGATACAGTTTGTGGAGCCGTTTTTAGAATGCCTGACTGTTGGTTGGTCATTGTATTTATTCGTGTGAGTGTGCCCACCTCTTCCTCACTAGTAGAGAGATTTTCATCTGAAGATTTATCTGATCTGTCTGTATCGCTGTCTGAGAAAGTTACAGTTTTGTTGTGTCTATTGCGATTTCTGCGTTTGCCTTTCTGTCTGTTTGGTTTAGGTGTATTGCGTCTGTATTCTCTTCTTTGTTTTTTGCTCCATAAGTAGACTGAATCCTTCAAATAATCTGTTTTATCTCTAATAAATTTGACATGTTTATTCTCCATTATTACTTGTTTGCCCTTAGCTAAAGATGTCTGTAGAATTGTGTCAAATTTAGAAAAATCAGGATCTGTGCTTCGTTTGTTGAGTTCTAATTGTAATGTATCAATCTCGGTTTTAATGTCTTGTAAATGTTGAGTTCTAATTTGGATTAATAATTGCATAAGTTGAAATGAGCATTCAGATAATACATTATTCCATGCATTTACAAAGTCTTTATCATTAGTATCTACTTCAAAAGTGGGAAACTTAAGAATTCGCAGACCCCTTGGAATCATCTTAGCTTTTATATAGGATTGGAATGTCCAAATGTCCCATTGAGCTTTGATTTCTTTAAATAGGAGATTCTCCAGAGATTCAAACAATGTAGGTAACGATAAAGTCCCTTGATCATCAGAAAAGATCTTTGCACATTCAGTTTCTGTATGGATTCTTGCTGTGGCTGACATGAGGGAATAAAATTGTGGCTGTGTTGGGCCTTCCATGTTCTATGTTATATGGAACACAGTTTAGGCCGGAAAGTGTAACTCCTCAAGTATATACTTCAAGATATATAGTATCATAAAAAGGAAGATTTGTAAAAGCCTGCGTATATGTGTAGCTGCCGGTAATAGCACACACGTTATGTTTAAGTGAGAACCAGGGTATCACCAGTAAATACCCAGACACAATGTAAGCAAGGAAGGAAATGGTTGTCACTAAAGTCCGTGTGTAGTATAGTGAGCCAAGCCTGGCACCGGGACTTAATATAACACAAAACACCCCCAAACAATTGTATAGTGAGCCAAAATAGAGAGGTGTACCTGTAGCACCGAAGTGAGAAAGTCCTTGTAACAACGGAACAACATCCGATGGCAGCGTGTCTGCCGACTTCTCTTCCTTCCGCCTCTCGCAAAACCCGGTCTGCAGCTCAATACGCGTCACCGCGTGACGTAGGAGAAAGGGGGTGTGTGCGAAAGTCAGCGTATTCACCCGGTCCGGCAGCAGAAGAGGAGTTAGAGACCTGGGCTCAAATGCTGGTAAAAGACATCACAAATGAAGAAGTGGAGTCCCAGGTGAATATAGTAAAAACAGTCCTTTATTATAAACGTTTAAAACGGAAATTCTTGTGAGACGCAGCTCACTCGGTCCCAACAACAGCCTAGGAGAGGAGTAGAAAGAGCGTAGCACCAGTGGCTTACATGTTTCGGCTAAATGCCGTAATCATAGCCTAAGGTGCTATGTCTCTAAGGTAGTTAAGACAGGTAGAAAACAATCTGATTGGCTAAAACACTGAAAGTGTAATTAAAAGAAAGAAACGCCCAATCTAGCACATCCTGATTATACAATTAAATTAACCCTATGTATGTCTTACCTATATGTTTTACAAAATACAAAGTATATGACAGCAAGTATATATTTAGGAATATAATCTTGATGGAGAGTGACACAATAGCAACTAGGAGAATGGCACATTGATGAAATATGACTGAAAAGAAAGAACCTATATTTCAGTTAATGGCAAGCTGGAAAATACAGCTTGCAATAGCTTCGATAAATATATTAACTGAATAGGTATAGTGAGTTGGTGTAAATACAAAAAGTACAAAAGATGGTCCATGTCACAGACATAGTACCCATAGTTAGTATATCAGTAATCTGTTGCATGTGATGTTCATAAAAGTCAATGCAAAAATACACATGGATGTATGTGAATATATGAATATAGTCCTTTGCAGAGCCTGACTTTGGGAGCCCTGCGCAGACCAGACTTCAGGACATTTTCTATGAGAGGGAGGCTAGGCATGACTGGGCTGACCCCCATGAGGTAGAGCCAGACCTGGCTCACTTAGCAGCCCTGGAGTGGAAACTGGAGCAGGACTACCGAGATCTCTTCCACTCCATTGGGAAGGCTCAGCAGGACAGCAAGGTGAAAGACCCAGATCCAGACCCATTCAGCTGGGAAAATATTGTGGAGATTTACTGGGAAGGACCCCAGGTGGATGGTAGAGATGGGACCGAGGTCTCTCCACCAGTCCTGCAGGGAATTGGGAGCCCAGACTCCATTCCCCAGCGGCAGGCTGAGTTACAGGGGGCAGAGACAGTTGGTCCTGTCCCCCAGCAGCAGAGTGATATGCAGGGAATTGGGAGCCCAGACTCCATTCCCCATTGGCAGGCTGAGTTACAGGGGGCAGAGACAGTTGGTCCTGTCCCCCAGCAGCAGAGGAATATGCAGGGAATTGGGAGCCCAGACTCCATTCCCCAAAGGCAGGCTGAGTTACAGGGGGTAGAGACAGTTGGTCCTGTCCCCCAGCAGCAGAGGAATATGCAGGGAATTGGGAGCCCAGACTCCATTCCCCAGCGGCAGGCTGAGTTACAGGGGGCAGAGACAGTTGGTTCTGCCCCCCATCAGCAGAGTGAGATGCAGTGGATTTGGAGCCCAGTCTCCATTCCCCAGCGGCTGGAAGTATGTATGGGAGAGGAGCTTGTTACCCCCTCTCCCCAGTGGCAGCTTAACGCACCAGGGGGAGACAGTAAGCCCCACAACCGTGCAGATGGGACCGTGGTCTCTGCACTTACAGCACATGGGGTAGGGACAGTTGGCAGCAACAGGGCTGTTTAGCCAATGGGGAGACGATTGGTCTCCCCCTCCAGCAGCACAGCTATGTATCCAAAGGGGAGACAGTCGGTCCCCCCCTCCAGCAACCAGGCTCCCACCAGGCTACTTCCATTGTAGTTCTGGCACCCGGGCAAAGTACAGCTGGTCTCTGCCCACCTCGCAACCCACCAATTCAGCGTACCAGTCCCCCACACAGCTGTGGTGAGGCACCTGGACATGGACAAGTTTTCCCCGTACTAAGGTGTAGTAACCATTTATTGTGGGTGGGCTGTACTACTAATTGTGTTTTATGGGTGGGTTGCTGGACTAACCAGGGCACTGACCGGCAGGAGGTCAGATACCCTGTTAGTCTGTTTGGAAAAGGGGAGAGATGTGACGAGACCAATCTCGCCACTGTGCATTGGAGGGCCTGTTATGGAACATTCTTTTGGGCCCTGTGAATGCCCTTCCTGGGAGAGCAGTCCCTGGAGGAATGGGTGAAGGAACTAGAGCACCGGGTATGGCAGGAGCTATGGCTGGAGGATGCCTACCAGGCGCTCTGGTGGTATATGGCACAGTATATACCCTGGACAGCTGAGCATGACAAACCAGAGGGAGAGGAGTTTGATGGTCCTGGCTTGTTATGGGAGTCCTTTGCAGAGCCTGACTTTGGGAGCCCTGCGCAGACCAGACTTCAGGACATTTTCTATGAGAGGGAGGCTAGGCATGACTGGGCTGACCCCCATGAGGTAGAGCCAGACCTGGCTCACTTAGCAGCCCTGGAGTGGGAACTGGAGCAGGACTACCAAGATCTCTTCCACTCCATTGGGAAGGCTCAGCAGGACAGCAAGGTGAAAGACCCAGATCCAGACCCATTCAGCTGGGAAGATATTGTGGAGATTTACTGGGAAGGACCCCAGGTGGCCGGTGGAGAGGGGACCGAGGTCTCTCCACCGGTCCTGCAGGGAATTGGGAGCCCAGACTCCATTCCCCAGCGGCAGGCTGAGTTACAGGGGGCAGAGACAGTTGGTCCTGTCCCCCAGCAGCAGAGTGATATGCAGGGAATTGGGAGCTCAGACTCCATTCCCCAGCGGCAAGCTGAGTTACAGGGGGCAGAGACAGTTGGTCCTGTCCCCCAGCAGCAGAGGAATATGCAGGGAATTGGGAGCCCAGACTCCATTCCCCAGCGGCAGGCTGAGTTACAGGGGGCAGAGACAGTTGGTCCTGTCCCCCAGCAGCAGAGGAATATGCAGGGAATTGGGAGCCCAGACTCCATTCCCCAGCGGCAGGCTGAGTTACAGGGGGCAGAGACAGTTGGTTCTGCCCCCCATCAGCAGAGTGAGATGCAGTGGATTGGGAGCCCAGTCTCCATTCCCCAGCGGCTGGAAGTATGTATGGGAGAGGAACTTGTCACCCCCTCTCCCCAGCGGCAGCTTAACGCACCAGGGGGAGACAGTAAGCCCCACAACCGTGCAGATGGGACCGTGGTCTCTGCACTTACATCACAGGGGGTAGGGACAGTTGGTCCTGTCCCCCAGCAACAGGGCTGTTTAGCCAAAGGGGAGACGATTGGTCTCCCCCTCCAGCAGCACAGCTATGTATCCAAAGGGGAGACAGTCGGTCCCCCCCTCCAGCAACCAGGCTCCCACCAGGCTACTTCCATGGTAGTGCTGGCACACGGGCAAAGTACAGCTGGTCTCTGCCCACCTCGCAACCCACCAATTCAGCGTGCCAGTCCCCCACACAGCTGTGGTGAGGCACCTGGACATGGACAAGTTTTCCCCGTACTCAGGTGTAGTAACCATTTATTGTGGGTGGGATGTACTACTAATTGTGTTTTATGGGTGGGTTGCTGGACTAACCAGGGCACTGACCAGCAGGAGGTCAGATACCCTGTTAGTCTGTTTGGAAAAGGGGAGAGATGTGACGAGACCAATCTCGCCACTGTGCATTGGAGGGCCTGTTATGGAACATTCTTTGGGCTGGAGGTACATGGGCTTAAGGATACCCAGAGATTGCATGGAAATATGGAATTTTATATGCTGGACACCCCATGTACTTTCATAACTCTGTCTTATGTCCATGTCACCCTGTATCCATAAATACAGGATGGGTACAGGGTGTGAGTGCACCTTGTGGGAGCAATTGTGACTCTATAAGCCAAGTGGGCATAAAAGACTTTATAGCTAATAAGAACTGTTCCTATATTCTGTAATAAGATGTATTTTATTTACGTTGCAGATCTGATTGTGTCTCAGGAGTCTGTCTGGGTAAACTGATTGTGTTCCTGTGTGATTATGTTAACTAGACTGCCCAACATCAGATTGTCTGAGTAAACGTTCTTCCCCAGTTAATTAATTTAATATGTTAATCTGTTTTACCTGTGAATAGACAATTGTTAGAGGTTTGATGCATTGTTCATATGTTTGCTTTACTGTTTAACTAATGCCCTCTGTAATCTGAAGCCAGGGTGTATAAATATGTGTGCTGCTTTTAAATAAACTATTCATTTTTGCTGATATCTGTTGGACCCTCACCATGGAGCTTTGACTCATGTTTGGGGGGAGGAAGTGGGGAAATTTACTGTATGCTGCCTGTGCCTCTGCCCTTTTATGCCAGGGTTATACCATTACAGCAACTAACACACTAGTACTGAGGTACCGCTACTAACACACTAGTACTGAGGTACCGCTACTAACACACTGGTACTGAGGTACCGCTACTAACACACTGGTACTGAGGTACCGCTACTAACACACTAGTACTGAGGTACCGCTACTGACACACTAGTACTGAGGTACCGTTACTGACACACTAGTACTGAGGTACCGCTACTGACACACTAGTACTGAGGTACCGCTACTGACACACTGGTACTGAGGTACCGCTACTGACACACTAGTACTGAGGTACCGCTACTGACATACTGGTACTAAGGTACCGCTACTGACACACTAGTACTGAGGTACCACTACTGACACACTGGTACTAAGGTACCGCTACTGACACACTAGTACTGAGGTACCGCTACTGACACACTGGTACTGAGGTACCGCTACTGACACACTGGTACTAAGGTACCGCTACTGACACACTAGTACTGAGGTACCGCTACTGACATACTGGTACTAAGGTACCGCTACTGACACACTAGTACTGAGGTACCGCTACTGACACACTGGTACTAAGGTACCGCTACTGACACACTAGTACTGAGGTACCGCTACTGACACACTGGTACTAAGGTACCGCTACTGACACACTAGTACTGAGGTACCGCTACTGACATACTGGTACTAAGGTACCGCTACGGACACACTAGTACTGAGGTACCGCTACTGACACACTGGTACTAAGGTACCGCTACTGACACACTAGTACTGAGGTACCGCTACTGACACACTGGTACTGAGGTACCGCTACTGACACACTGGTACTAAGGTACCGCTACTGACACACTAGTACTGAGGTACCGCTACTGACACACTGGTACTGAGGTACCGCTACTGACACACTAGTACTGAGGTACCGCTACTGACACACTGGTACTGAGGTACCGCTACTAACACACTGGTACTGAGGTACCGCTTCTAACACACTAGTACTGAGGTACCGCTACTGACACACTAGTACTGAGGTACCGTTACTGACACACTAGTACTGAGGTACCGCTACTGACACACTAGTACTGAGGTACTGCTACTGACACACTAGTACTGAGGTACCGCTACTGACACACTGGTACTGAGGTACCGCTACTGACACACTAGTACTGAGGTACCGCTACTGACATACTGGTACTAAGGTACCGCTACTGACACACTAGTACTGAGGTACCACTACTGACACTCTAGTACTGAGGTACCGCTACTGACACACTAGTACTGAGGTACCGCTACTGACACACTAGTACTGAGGTACCGCTACTGACACACTAGTACTGAGGTACCACTACTGACATACTGGTACTGAGGTACCGCTACTGACACACTGGTACTGAGGTACCGCTACTAACACACTGGTACCGCTACTGACCCACTGGCACTGAGCTACCACTACTAACCAGTGACGTGCAGTGACGTCAGAGGCTGGTGAGGCAGTGGCAGGATACGCCTTCATTCTTTAGATATCCTTTGTTGAAGAAATAGCAATGCACATTGGTGAGCCAATCAAATGAGGTATCTATGTGCAGCCACCAATCAGCAGCTACTGAGCATATTTAGATATGATTTTCAACAAAGGACATCAAAAGAATGAAGAAAATTAGATATTGTAAATTGGAAAGTTATTTAAATTTGCATATGGGTTTCATGTCCCTTTAAATGGTGTCTTGGAAAACTGGTCAACTTAGTAAACATCTGATTTTAGTCTAAAAGGATTGTAACAGAAACTCTTGCCAGATAACACAATGCTTGCTCTGATTATGAGAACTAGTAATCCATGCCCATTAAAATATGTTTAAAACATACATTTTACTTTAATGCTGCAAATTATGCTTATAGATTCTTTCATTACATAAGGGATGAGAGTCAGAGGGGGAGGAAGAGAGACAGAGAGAGAGAAAGAGACCATGGGGGAGAACAACACATAAGGAGAGAGATGGATAGATAGAGAGAGAGAGACACACACACACACACACAAGGGAGGACCACTGCATTTAAAGTAATAAAACAGCAGAGCTACAGAGAGTTCAGAAAATTAGTCTATAATTTAGTGTGAAGTACAGAGGCAAGCTGCTAAGTTAGTGGGTGTAAAGTTTGAGTCAACAAAATACAAAAACGACCCTGCTGT
Source organism: Bombina bombina (assembly GCF_027579735.1). NCBI lineage: Eukaryota > Metazoa > Chordata > Amphibia > Anura > Bombinatoridae > Bombina > Bombina bombina. Next base: position 1,446,219,031 of record NC_069500.1, on the reverse strand, counting down.
AAAAGAGTAAACAAACACTAAACCACATTCATTAAATTATCATTTTCACTAACAGAATCCTTTTCAGTAAAATCTTACTTTAATAAGATGGGGCTGAAACACTGCTCTCTGTGCCTCTCTTCCTGCTCTGTAAGGATTCACAAAGTGACAGTGGCACATTCCACTGCACTTAGAGGGGAAGAACAGAACTCTCTTTTTCACTTTAGCAAAGCTAGCAGGTTCACAGGACAGCAAAAAAATATATGAAAGTTGTTTTTTTGCGTTTTTGTTTTGTTTTATATGATTTAACATCCAGCCCCAACCCTATGTTCCACTTACTAATGCCTCTCGCTGGATTGGTTCAGCCCAAATAGGACCGCCTCAAATAAGCAGTTAATGGGCCATGCAATGATCTTAACCACTTGCATCCAGTAGATGGCGCAGCATGTTGTGTAATGGTGGGCAGACCTGCTTGTGCCTCTTCATTGCACAACATATAGCTGTGAGAAAAAAAAATGCTGGGAAAAAAAAAATACATTTAAAGGGACATGAAACCCATATGAAACCCATATGCAAATTTAAATAACTTTCCAATTTACATCTAATATCTAATTTTCATCATATCTAAATATGCTCAGTAGCTGCTGATTGGTGGCTGCACATAGATACCTCATGTGATTGGCTCACCCATGTGCATTGCTATTTCTTCAACAAAGGATATCTAAAGAATGAAGGCGTATCCTGCCACTGCCTCACCAGCCTCTGACGTCACTGCACGTCACTGCACACTAGTACTGAGGTACCACTACTGACATACTGGTACTAAGGTACCGCTACTGACCCACTGGTACTGAGGTACCGCTACTGACCCACTGGTACTGAGTTTCCGCTACTGACCCACTGGTACTGAGGTACCTCTACTGACCCACTGGTACTGAGGTACCGCTACTGACCCACTAGTACTGAGGTACCGCTACTGAAACACTGGTACTGAGGTACCGCTACTGACCCACTGGTACTGAGGTATCGCTACTTATACACTGGTACTGAGGCACTGACAAACTAATACTGAGGTACAGCTACTGACACACTAGTACTGAGGTACCGCTACTGACACACTAGTACGGAGGTACCACTACTGACACACTGGTACCGCTTCTGACCCACTGGTACTGAGGTACCGCTACTTATACACTGGTACTGAGGCACTGACAAACCAATACTGAGGTACAGCTACTGACACACTAGTACTGAGGTACCGCTACTGACCCACTGGTACCGCTACTGACCCACTGGTACTGAGGTACCACTACTTATACACTGGTACTGAGGCACTGACAAACTAATACTGAGGTACAGCTACTGACACACTAGTACTAAGGTACCACTATTGACACACTGGTATTGAGGTACCGCTATAGTTAGGGTATTACATGATGGTGGGTTGGTACAATACAGTTAGGGTATTATATGATGGTGGGTTAGTACGATACAGTTAGGGTATTATATGATGTTGGGTTGGTACGGTGTAGTTAGGGTATTATATGATGGTGGGTTGGTACAGTGTAGTTAGGGTATTATATGATGGTGGGTTGGTACGGTGTAGTTAGGGTATTATATGATGGTGGCATATTACAGTGTAGTTAGGGTATTATATGATGGTGGGTTTTTACGGTACAGTTAAGGTATTATATGATGGTGGGTTGGTACGGTACAGTTAGGGTATTATATGATGGTGGGTTGGTATGGTACAGTCAGGGTATTATATGATGGTGGGTTTTTATGGTGTAGTCATGGTATTATATGATGGTGGGCTGGTACGGTGTAGTCATGGTATTATATGATGGTGGGTTGGTATGGTGTAGTTATGGTATTATATGATGGTGGGTTGGTATGGTGTAGTTATGGTATATTATGGTGGGCTGGTACAGTGTAGTTAGGGTATTATATAATGGTGGGTTGGTATGGTGTAGTTAGGGTATTATATGATGGTGGGTTGGTATGGTGTAGTTAGGGTATTATATGATGGTGGGCTGGTACGGTGTAGTTATGGTATTATATGATGGTGGGTTGGTATGGTCTGACATCTTCTTCTGGAATGACGGTACCTTTAAGTGACGTCATCCAAGATGGCGTCCCAAAGTTTCTGATTGGCTTATAGAATTCTATCAGCTAATCAGAATTAAGGTTGAAAAAATCTGAGCTGATGTGGATGTTCTGCGCCGGAGGTCTTCCAAATGGAGCCACTCATCGCCGCAAGGATGAAGATAGAAGATGCCGCTTGGATGAAGATTTCTGCTGGATGGAGGACCTCTTCTGCCCCGATCGGATGAAGACTTCTGCACGGCTGGAGGACCACTTGTACCCGCATCGGATGAAGAGTTCGGCCCGGCTGGGTGAAGACGGCTCAAGGTAGGGAGATCTTCAAGGGGGTAGTGTTAGGTTTATTTAAAGGGGTATCGGGTGGGTTTTAGAGTAGGGGTGTGTGGGTGGTGGGTTGTAATGTTGGGGAGGGGTATTGTATTGCTTTTTTTTACTGGTAAAAGAGCTGATTACTTTGGGGCAATGCCCCGCAAAAAGCCCTTTTAAGGGCTGGTAAAAGAGCTGATTACTTTGGGGCAATGCCCCGCAAAAGGCCCTTTTAAGGGCTATTTGTAATTTAGTTTAGGGTAGGGAAATTTTATTATTTTGGGGGGCTTTTTTATTTTATTAGGGGGCTTAGAATAGGTGTAATTAGATTAAACTTCTTGTAATATTTTTTTATTTTTTGTAATTTAGTGTTTGTTTTTGTAATATAGTTTAGTTTATTTAATTGTATTTTATATTAGATAATTGTAGTTCATTTATTTAATTAATTTATTGATAGTGTAGTGTTAGGTGTATTTGTAACTTAGGTTAGGATTTATTTTACAGGTAATTTTGTAATTATTTTAACTAGGTAGCTATTAAATAGTTATTAACTATTTAATAGCTATTGTACCTAGTTAAAATAAATACAAAGTTGCCTGTAAAATAAATATAAATCCTAAAATAGCTACAATGTAATTATTAATTATATTGTAGCTATTTTAGGGTTTATTTTACAGGTAAGTATTTAGTTTTAAATAGGAATTATTTAGTTAGTAATATTAATATTATTTAGATTTATTTAAATAATAATTAAGGCCTAGATTTGGAGTTTGGCGGTAGCCGTGAAAACCAGCGTTAGAGGCTCCTAACGCTGGTTTTAGGCTACCGCCGGTATTTGGAGTCAGTCAAAAAAGGGTCTAACGCTCACTTTTCAGCCGCGACTTTTCCATACCGCAGATCCCCTTACGTCAATTGCGTATCCTATCTTTTCAATGGGATCTTTCTAACTTCGGTATTTAGAGTCGTGTCTGAAGTGAGCGTTAGAAATCTAACGACAAAACTCCAGCCGCAGAAAAAAGTCAGTAGTTAAGAGCTTTCTGGGCTAATGCCGGTTCATAAAGCTCTTAACTACTGTGCTCTAAAGTACACTAACACCCATAAACTACCTATGTACCCCTAAACCGAGGCCCCCCCACATCGTCGACACTCGATTAAATTTTTTTAACCCCTAATCTGCCGACCGCCACCTACGTTATACTTATGTACCCCTAATCTGCTGCCCCTAACACCGCCGACCCCTATATTATATTTATTAACCCCTAACCTGCCCCCCACAACGTTGCCGCTAGCTACCTACAATAATTAACCCCTAATCTGCTGACCGCAAAGAGCCGCCACCTACGTTATCCTTATGCACCCCTAATCTGCTGCCCCTAACACCGCCGACCCCTATATTATATTTATTAACCCCTAATCTGCCCCCCTCAACGTCGCCTCCACCTGCCTACACTTATTAACCCCTAATCTGCCGAGCGGACTGCACCGCTACTATAATAAAGTTATTAACCCCTAATCGGCCTCACTAACCCTATAATAAATAGTATTAACCCCTAATCTGCCCTCCCTAACATCGCCGGCACATAACTTCAATTATTAACCCCTAATCTGCCGACTGGAGCTCACCGCTATTCTAATAAATGTATTAACCCCTAAAGCTAAGTCTAACCCTAACACTAACACCCCCCTAAATTAAATATAATTTTAATCTAACGAAATTAATTAACTCTTCTTAAATAAATTATTCCTATTTAAAGCTAAATACTTACCTGTAAAATAAATCCTAATATAGCTACAATATAAATTATATTTATATTATAGCTATTTTAGGATTAATATTTATTTTACAGGTAACTTTGTATTTATTTTAACCAGGTACAATAGCTATTAAATAGTTAAGAACTATTTAATAGCTAAAATAGTTAAAATAATTACAAATTTACCTGTAAAATAAATCCTAACCTAAGTTACAATTAAACCTAACACTACACTATCAATAAATAAATTAAATAAAATACCTATAATTATCTACAATTAAACCTAACACTACACTATCAATAAATAAATTAAATACAATTCCTACAAATAAATACAATGAAATAAACTAACTAAAGTACAAAAAATAAAAAAGAACTAAGTTACAAAAAAGAAAAAAATATTTACAAACATTAGAAATATATTACAACAATTTTAAACTAATTACACCTACTCTAAGCCCCCTAATAAAATAACAAAGCCCCCCAAAATAAAAAAATGCCCTACCCTATTCTAAATTACTAAAGTACAAAGCTCTTTTACCTTACCAGCCCTGAACAGGGCCCTTTGCGGGGCATGCCCCAAGAAGTTCAGCTCTTTTGCCTGTAAAAAAAAAACATACAATACCCCTAATCTAACCCAAACCCCCCTTAAATAAACCTAACACTAAGCCCTTGAAGATCTCCCTACCTTGAGTCGTCTTCACCCAGCCGAGCCAAATTTTTCATCCAAGCGGAGCAAGAAGAGGTCCTCCATCCGGTAGAAGTCTTCATCCAAGCGGGGCAGAAGAGGTCTTCCATCCGATTGAAGTGTTCATCCAAGCGGCATCTTCTATTGTCATCCATCCGGAGCGGAGCGGCAGCATCCTGAAGACCTCTGACGCGGAACATCCATCCTGGCCGACGACTGAACGACGAATGACGGTTCCTTTAAATGACGTCATCCAAGATGGGGTCCCTCGAATTCCGATTGGCTGATAGGATTCTATCAGCCAATCGGAATTAAGGTAGGAATATTCTGATTGGCTGATGGAATCAGCCAATCAGAATCAAGTTCAATCCGATTGGCTGATCCAATCAGCCAATCAGATTGAGCTTGCATTCTATTGGCTGTTCCGATCAGCCAATAGAATGCGAGCTCAATCTGATTGGCTGATTGGATCAGCCAATCGGATTGAACTTGATTCTGATTGGCTGACTCCATCAGCCAATCAGAATATTCCTACCTTAATTCCGATTGGCTGATCCAATCAGCCAATCAGATTGAGCTTGCATTCTATTGGCTGTTCCGATCAGCCAATAGAATGCGAGCTCAATCTGATTGGCTGATTGGATCAGCCAATCGGATTGAACTTGATTCTGATTGGCTGACTCCATCAGCCAATCAGAATATTCCTACCTTAATTCCGATTGGCTGATAGAATCCTATCAGCCAATCGGAATTCGAGGGATGCCATCTTGGATGACGTCATTTAAAGGAACTGTCATTCGTCGTTCAGTCGTCGGCCAGGATGGATGTTCCGCGTCGGAGGTCTTCAGGATGCTGCCGCTCCGCTCTGGATGGATGACGATAGAAGATGCCGCTTGGATGAACACTTCAATCGGATTGAAGACCTCTTCTGCCCCGCTTGGATGAAGACTTCTACCGGATGGAGGACCTCTTCTTGCTCCGCTTGGATGAAGAATTTGGCTCGGCTGGGTGAAGACGACTCAAGGTAGGGAGATCTTCAGGGGCTTAGTGTTAGGTTTATTTTAGGGGGGTTTGGGTTAGATTAGGGGTATGTGGGTGGTGGGTTGTAATGTTGGGGGGGGGTATTGTATGTTTTTTTTTACAGGCAAAAGAGCTGAACTTCTTGGGGCATGCCCCGCAAAGGGCCCTGTTCAGGGCTGGTAAGGTAAAAGAGCTTTGAACTTTAGTAATTTAGAATAGGGTAGGGCATTTTTTTATTTTGGGGGGCTTTGTTATTTTATTAGGGGGCTTAGAGTAGGTGTAATTAGTTTAAAATTGTTGTAATATATTTCTAATGTTTGTAAATATTTTTTTCTTTTTTGTAACTTAGTTCTTTTTTATTTTTTGTACTTTAGTTAGTTTATTTCATTGTATTTATTTGTAGGAATTGTATTTAATTTATTTATTGATAGTGTAGTGTTAGGTTTAATTGTAGATAATTATAGGTATTTTATTTAATTTATTTATTGATAGTGTAGTGTTAGGTTTAATTGTAACTTAGGTTAGGATTTATTTTACAGGTAAATTTGTAATTATTTTAACTATTTAAGCTATTAAATAGTTATTAACTATTTAATAGCTATTGTACCTGGTTAAAATAAATACAAAGTTACCTGTAAAATAAATATTAATCCTAAAATAGCTATAATATCATTATAATTTATATTGTAGCTATATTAGGATTTATTTTACAGGTAAGTATTTAGCTTTAAATAGGAATAATTTATTTAAGAAGAGTTAATTAATTTTGTTAGATTAAAATTATATTTAATTTAGGGGGGTGTTAGTGTTAGGGTTAGACTTAGCTTTAGGGGTTAATACATTTATTAGAATAGCGGTGAGCTCCAGTCGGCAGATTAGGGGTTAATAATTGAAGTTAGGTGTCGGCGATGTTAGGGAGGGCAGATTAGGGGTTAATACTATTTATTATAGGGTTAGTGAGGCGGATTAGGGGTTAATAACTTTATAATAATAGCGGTGCGGTCCGCTCGGCAGATTAGGGGTTAATAAGTGTAGGCAGGTGGAGGCGACGTTGAGGGGGCAGATTAGGGGTTAATAAATATAATATAGGGGTCGGCAGTGTTAGGGGCAGCAGATTAGGGGTACATAGGGATAATGTAAGTAGCGGCGGTTTACGGAGCGGCAGATTAGGGGTTAAAAATAATATACAAGGGTCAGCGATAGCGGGGGCAGCAGAATAGGGGTTAATAAGTGTAAGGTTAGGGGTGTTTAGACTCGGGGTACATGTTAGAGTGTTAGGTGCAGACGTAGGAAGTGTTTCCCTATAGGAAACAATGGGGCTGCGTTAGGAGCTGAACGCGGCTTTTTTGCAGGTGTTAGGTTTTTTTTCAGCTCAAACAGCCCCATTGTTTCCTATGGGGGAATCGTGCACGAGCACGTTTTTGAAGCTGGCCGCGTCCGTAAGCAACTCTGGTATCGAGAGTTGAAGTTGCGTTAAATATGCTCTACGCTCCTTTTTTGAGCCTAACGCAGCCATTCTGTGGACTCTCAATACCAGAGTTATTTTAAAGGTGCGGCCAGAAAAAAGCCAGCGTTAGATACGCGGGTCGTTACCGACAAAACTCTAAATCTAGCCGTAAGTTAGGGGATGTTAGCGTTAGACTTATGTTTAGGTGTTAATATATTTAATGTAGGTGGCGACAGTGTAGGGGGATCAGATTAGGGGGTAATACATTTAATGTAGGTGGCAGCGGTGTAGGGGGATCAGATTAGGGGGTAATACATTTAATGTAGGTGGCGGCAGGGTCCGGGAGTGGCGGTTTAGGGGTTAAACACTTTATTAGGAATTGCGGTGGGGGATTGCGGTTGACAGGTAGATATACATTGCGTATGCATTAGGTGTTAGGTTTTTTTTTGTAGGCATTTTAGGGAGTTACGGTGCTCCCATACTCAAGGCCTAATACGGGTGCAATTTATGGCGAGGTGAAAATGGAGTAAGTTTTCTCCATTTTGGCCACGTAAGGCCTTGCGCTGGATATTGGATACCAAATTGCGCGGTTTTATATGTTAGCCTATGGGAGTAAAATTTGCCGGCGACGGGTGAAATATACGGGCGTAAGTTGTATGCTACGCCGTATATGTGATACCAAACCAGCGCAAAATCTGGCGTCGCCGGCTTTTGCGGGAGATGCTGCATATCGGATCGGGCCCAAGTTATCTGTTTGTGTTGTGTTGTTTTAATATTATTATTAAAAGTTACATTTTAAACTCATTACCTTATCACACCCCTGCTTATGATGTAACTAATCATTAATACAAATGGAGTGAGAAGTGCTATATAGATGCATCTTTTGGTCAAAAAAATGTTTTTGACAAACCCACACAAGTTTGCCTATGCATCAGCACTCTAGCCAATAAGAGGTTAACTATTATAACCTGATACAGGCATCTCCATTATATCCAGTGTAGTGCTGTTGCACACTTGCTTTTTGTTCAAATTCTAACCCACACCTATATTTCTATCGGATCCTTGCAACAGGTATAGCACACACTATTATAATACAATATACAACTATGGCCAGCAAATTTGAATTGGACAAACAGACCAGAGAACAAAAGAGACAAACTGATCTGAATGAGGTTTTCCAAAATCCTGGTGGGGGCAACCAAGACATAAATCCTAACAACATGGACATATTATTGAGAGAAATTATGGTGGGACCAACAATTTTGTAAACAATACATTGAGGGAAATTTGATACCCAGGGGACTGAGAATACAATTATTCCCTGCCTTTGAGTTCAAAGAAAAAGATTTAAGTATTGAATGGGAGGAAGCTCTCAGTGAATGTTCTAAAACAATTATGAGGATTCTCATCAAACATGACTCATGAGTCATCAGAATATGAAAGATTAGAGGACCTCATAAAAACACAAAATGAGCAATTAAAACAATTTGAAAATTTAAAGGAATTTGAGAATTCATATAAGAAGTACCAAAAGGAGTTAGACAAATATGAGAACGAGATCAAAATTACCAAAGAGATATTCAGGATTATAGCAACAATAAAGTTTACAAATGGAAAAACAGAGCTAACACTTCCAATTTAAGAACACAGAGGAGAGTTAACATCATAGAAACAGATATATCTGATACCGACAATGAGGAACCAGAAAATACAGTAGAACCCAATGGATTGGAACCATCTACATCCAAAACCTCCATGGTTGTGGACAACAGAAAAAGGAAGTATTTTTTAGAAGAGGATTTAAGTTCAGACTCAGATCCACCAGAAGAGGTGGGAGGAACAAACAAAAGGCACACAAGGAACAACAAAAAATCTTCAAACAAACAAACAAACCATACAAAAGGAATCCAAGTTGAAATGAGAATGAAGAATTAAGAATAATAAATTTGTCTAATCGAAAATTATCCAAGTATCATGTTAGTGTACTATCTAAAGGTTTATCCTTTTGTCCAAATTCACAAGTGGACAAGTTTGAAACAATAAAGGACATACAATTATTTTTGCAGAAATTACTTTTAAAGAAATACTTCTCTAACAAAGAAGAAAATGATGCCCCCATAGACATTTCTGAAGATGAACTTGAATCTCTTCAAAATTTAGAGGACTTATTATCAGAACAACACCCAACAGAGAAAACAAATTGGCGCACAATTTTGAAAACCAAATCTAAATTTCTTCCGTCCAGTAACACCTGCGCCAACATACATACATTTAATCAACTTGTATGCAATACCATAAACAAACTAAGCATTCATCCAAAATCCAAAAATCTATCTATCCAAGAAAGAAAAGCTCTCAAGGACATAGAATCATGGGACGATATACTTATCAGGAATGCAGACAAGGGTGGGAATATTGTATTATGGCCAGAAGAGCTATATGTCAAAGAGGCAATTTCGCAATTACAGAATCATGAATGCTACAAGGAATTATGGGGGAACCCATCGGTACAATTCCACCAAAAATACAACAAATTAAAGCAAAGAAAAACAACATTATTACCAACAAAGAAAAGAAATTCCTGACCATGGCCTCTAGTTATCAACATGTCTACTTACCTGCATTCGCCGGCCCTATACGCTCGCATAAGCTCGCCTAACATCGCCGCCGTGGACCTGAATACGTTCGCCAAAGTTATCAAGAAAGCTGTCAAGAAGCCGTGCACCAAGTACGGAGAGATGAGCAGCGGACTGTTGTTAACTGACAGTCATCGATCTCGCTGCTCATCGGCTTCTTCGCAGCTTTCTTGCTAGCCTGTCACTAAGCACCCACACTATACTATAATGTTATACCCCCTAAACCACCACTCCCGGAGCCCCCCACACCTAAATAAACTTATTAACCACTAACGCCGAAACTATAATAAATATATTAACCCCTAAACCGCCGTTCCCGGACCCCGCCGCCACTATAATAAATATATGAACCCCTAAACCGCTGCTCCCGGACCCCACCACCATCTACATTATACCTATTAACCCCTAATCTGCTGCCCCCTAAACCGCCGCCACCTACATAAAGTTATTAACCCCTATCCTGCCAATCCTGGACCTCGCCGCAAATAAATTAAATGTTTAACCCCTAAACTGCCACACCCGGAGCCCTCCGCCACCTACATTACATTTATTAACCCCTATCCTCCCCCCCCCTACACCGCCGCCACCTACAGTATATTGATTAACCCCTAATCTACCCCCCTACACTGCCACCAATATATTAAATGAATTAACCTCAAAACCCTAACACCCCCCTAACTTAAATATTATTTAAATTAATCAAAATAAATATTCCTTTAATTAAATAAATTAATCCTATTTAAAACTAAATACTTACCTATAAAATAAACCCTAAGATAGCTACAATATAATTAATAATTTCATTATAGCTATTTTAGGGTTTATTTTTATTTTACAGGCAACTTTGTATTTATTTTAACTAGGTACAATAGTTATTAAATAATTATTAACTATTTAATAGCTAAATAGTTAAAATAATTACAAATTTACTTGTAAAATAAATCCTGACCTAAGTTACAAATAATATAAGCCCCCTAATAAAATAAAAAAGCCCCCCAAAATAATAAAATTCCCTATCCTAAACTAAATTACAAATAGCCCTTAAAAGGGCCTTTTGTGGGGCATTGCCCAAAAGTAATCAGCTCTTTTACCTGTAAAAAAAAAAAATACAATACCCCCCAACATTACAACCCACCACACCAACACCCCTACTCTACAAACCCACCCGATCCCCCCTTAAAAAAACCTAACACTACACCATTGACAGGTAGATATACATTGCGCATCAGCCAATAGAATTGAACTTGCATTCTATTGGCTGATCCAATCAGATTGAACTTCAATCTGATTGGCTGATTACATCAACCAATCAGATTTTTCCTACCTTAATTTCCGATTGGCTGATAGAATCCTATCAGCCAATTGGAATTCGAGGGACGCCATCTTGGATGACGTCATTTAAAGGACCAGCCATTCGTCGGGTAGTCGCCGGAGGTCTTCAAGATGGAGCCGCTCATCACCGGAAGGATGAAGATAGAAGATGCCGCTTGGATGAAGATGTCTGCCGGTCCGGATGTCCTCTTCTGCCCCATCGGATGACCAGTGGTGCCCGGCTGGGTGAAGACGGCTCAAGGTAGGGTGATCTTCAATGGGGTAGTGTTAGGTTTTTTAAGGGGGGATCGGGTGGGTTTTAGAGTAGGGGTGTGTGGGTGGTGGGTTGTAATGTTGGGGGGTATTGTATTTATTTGTTTTACAGGTAAAAGAGCGGATTACTTTGGGGCAATGCCCTGCAAAAGGCCCTTTTAATTTAGGATAGGAAATTTTATTATTTTGGGGGGCTTTTTTATTTTATTAGGGGGCTTAGATTAGGTGTAATTAGATTAAACTTCTTGTAATATTTTTTTATTTTTTGTAATTTAGTGTTTGTTTTTTTGTAATATAGTTTAGTTTATTTAATTGTATTTTATTTTAGATAATTGTAGTTAATTTAATTTATTGATAGTGTAGTGTTAGGTGTATTTGTAACTTAGGTTAGGATTTATTTTACAGGTAAATTTGTAATTATTTTAACTAGTTAGCTATTAAATAGTTAATAACTATTTATTAACTATTGTACCTAGTTAAAATAAATACAAAGTTGCCTGTAAAATAAAAATAAACCCTAAAATAGCTATAATGTAATAATTAATTATATTGTAGCTATCTTAGGGTTTATTTTATAGGTAAGTATTTAGTTTTAAATAGGATTCATTTATTTAATTATAGGAATATTTATTAGATTAATTTAAATAATATTTAAGTTAGGGGGGTGTTAGGGTTAAGGTTTTGGGGTTAATTCATTTAATATATTGGCGGCGGTGTAGGGGGGTAGATTAGGGGTTACTCAATGTATTGTAGGTGATGTTAGGGGCAGCAGATTAGGGGTACATAAGGATAATGTAGGTTGCGGCGGTGTGCGGTCGGCAGATTAGGGGTTAAAATTTTTTATTAGAGTGGTGGCGATGTGGGGGGACCTCGGTTTAGGGGTACAAAGGTAGTTTATGGGTGTTAGTGTACTTTAGAGCACAGTAGTTAGGAGTTTTATGAACTGGCATCAGCCCATAAAGCTCTTAACTCCTGACTTTTTTCTGCGGCTGGAGTCTTGTCATTAGAGTTTTAACGCTCACTTCAGCCAAGACTCTAAATACCAGCGTTAGAAAGATCCCATTGAAAAGATAGGATACGCAATTGACGTAAGGGGATCTGCGGTATGGAAAAGTCGCGGCTGGAAAGTGAGCGTTAGACCCTTTCCTGACTGACTCTAAATACCAGCGGGCGGCCAAAACCAGCATTAGGACCCCCTAACCCCCTATATAAATATATATATGTATATACACATAATCACACATAAATATATATGTATATACACATAATAACACATAAATATATATATGTATATACCCATACTAACACATAAATATATATGTATATACACATACTAACACATAAATATATATGTATATACACACACTAACACATAAATATATATGTATATACACATAGTAACACATAAATATATATATGTATATACACACATAATAACACATAAATATATATATGTATATACACATAATAACACATAAATATATATGTATATACACATAGTAACACATAAATATATATGTATATACACATAGTAACACATAAATATATCTGTATATACACATACTAACACATAAATATATATATGTATATACACATACTAACACATAAATATATATATGTATATACACATAATAACACATAAATATATATGTATATACACATAGTAACACATAAATATATATGTATATATACATAGTAACACATAAATATATATGTATATACACATTGTAGCAGAGAGGTAGTAGGATCTGTAATATCTTTTTGGCAAGCAGAGACAAGCAAGTAACTACTCTTGGTAATTGTAGCAGAGAGGCAGTAGGATCTGTAATATCTTTTGGGTAGGCAGAGACAAGCAAGTAACTACTCTTGGTAATTGTAATAATAACCCCTTTCCACCAAGAACTAGACGACACATAGCTTGGGAGTCAACAACAACTTATTCAACAACTGGAAAAAACAAACACTTTTTAAAAACAGTCTCCCCTACAAGGGGTTTCCCAACTGAAACAGCAGGGAGTTTAAACAGTAACATACAGTTTAACATACATTTTAACCATTAGCCTAAATAACAATTCCTGCATAGTTCATAAGTGGCGAGGTTTGCCACAATGCTCCCCCAGAACCAAACCGGCATACCCAATCTGATCCCAACGGATTGGCTTGGGGAGGTCCGGAGGAGTGTTCACAGATCAAGGTTCAAGTTCAGTTTGTCTGGACAACCCATCGGCGTTGCCGTTTTGCTTCCCAGGTCGGTAATGGATTGTTACGTCAAACGGCTGCAGCGCCAAACTCCAGCGCAACAGCCAGGCATTGTCTCCGGATACCCTGTTCAGCCACACCAACGGGTTGTGATCTGTGAGCAGGGAAAATTGTTGTCCATATAGATATGGCTGAAGTTTCTTGAGGGCCCACACCACGGCCAGGCATTCCTTTTCGATGGTGGCGTAGCTAACTTCTCGGGGTAACAGTTTCCTGCTTAGGTAGGCCACAGGATGCTCGCCGCCATCAGCCCCGACTTGGCTCAACACGGCTCCCAATCCAAACATAGAAGCGTCTGTATGGACGAGAAAGCGTTTAGTTGGATCCGGGGCAGCAAGGATAGGGTCAATTACGAGAGCGTTTTTCAGTTCTTGGAATGCTTGTTCACACTCTGGGCTCCAGGTAACAATCTTAGGAAGGTTTTTACGGGTGCGGTCGGTGAGGGGTTTGGCTAGGGTACTATAATTAGGTACCAACTTCCTATAATAGCCTGCGGTACCTAGAAAGGCTAGCACTTGGGTCTTGGTACGGGGAGTGGGCCACTTGGCTATGGCCTCTACCTTGGCCAGTTCGGGCTTCTGCTGCCCGCTACCTACTCGGTGCCCTAGGTACTGGACCTCCGCCATCCCTATGTGACATTTGCTAGGCTTAAGGGTTAATCCTGCCTCCCTAATGCGATCTAGGATCGCCCCTATATGGTTCAAATGCTCGTCCCAGGAGCTGCTAAAAATAGCTATGTCATCTAAATAGGCGCATGCGTACTCTTGGGACCCATCCAGTAGCCGATCTACCATTTGCTGGAAAGTAGCCGGAGCGTTCTTCATCCCGAATGGCATGACCTTGAATTGGTACAGGCCAAACGGGGTGACGAACGCTGATTTGGGAATGGCATCCTCGGCTAGTGGGATCTGCCAGTACCCCTTACACAGATCTATGGTGGTGAGGTACTGGCCTTGAGCCATTTTATCCAGGAGCTCATCTATCCGGGGCATAGGGTAGGCGTCAGAGACGGTTTTATCATTAAGTTTCCGGTAGTCTACGCAGAAGCGGGTCGTGCCGTCCCGCTTCGGCACTAGAACTACCGCCGAGGCCCAGGGGCTGTCCGAGTGCTCAATCACTCCTAGCTGTAGCATCTCGTCAATCTCCTTCCGCATATGTTCCCTCACCGATTCTGGTATGCGGTAAGGAGGTTGACGCATAGGGAGGTGACCTGGGGTTTCTACCCTATGGGTGGCCAGTCTGGTATATCCAGGCACGTTGGAGAACGTGTCTCTCTTTTCCTGCAGTAGCTCTGCTATTTGAGCTCGTTCCTGAGGATTTAACCGCTCACCCAATTGTACCTCTCCCAGACCTTCATTCCAGTTCTTCATCCCTAGGAGGTCGGGAAGAGATAAACTGTCTGCGTCGTCCGCGGCAGGGGCGCAAATAGCATTCACCTCCTCTGCGCGTTCATGGTATGGCTTCAACATATTTACATGGAGCATGCGTCTACCGCCTGCTCCAGTACATGGGCCGATCACATAGGTGGTGTCACAGATTTGTTCCACCACCTTGTATGGGCCCTGCCAGGAGGCCTGCAGTTTATCATTTTTGACCGGTTTTAAGATTAGCACCTTCTGCCCAGTCTGAAAACTGCGGTCCCTGGTGCCCCTATCATACCAACGGTGCTGACGGGTTTGAGCCGCCTGAAGGTTGGAGCGGATGGGCCGAGTCAGGGCCTCCAGGCACTCCCTAAATTCCAGCACGTATGGTACGATAGGAGTACCGTCACTAGTGACTTCCCCCTCCCAATGCTCTCGGATTAAGTCTAGGGGACCCCGTACCCTCCTTCCGAATAATAATTCAAAGGGAGAGAACCCCGTGGACTCCTGAGGTACCTCCCGGTAGGTGAAAAGCAAATGGGGTAGAAACCGCTCCCAGTTCTTCTCGGTATTTATGAACGTGCGGAGCATCTGTTTCAGTGTTCTATTAAACTGTTCACAGAGCCCATTAGACTGGGGGTGATAAGCGGAATTTACAATGGGTTTCACCCCACATGCTCTCCACAACTGGTGGGTAATCTCAGCCGTAAACTGGGTGCCCCAGTCCGAAATAATCTCCCGGGGAAATCCCATGCGGGAGAAGATTTTGATGAGGGCATCCGCCACGGTCTCGGCATGAATATTAGCCAGAGCCACCGCCTCGGGATATCGGGTGGCATAATCCACGACCGTGAGTATATACCTCTTCCCCGAGGGGCTAGGCTCGGCTAGGGGGCCAATGAGGTCCACCGCCACTCGACTAAAAGGCTCCTCTATTATGGGGAGGGAGTGTAGCTTTGCCTTATATCGGTCTCCTCTTTTCCCTACTCGTTGGCAGGTGTCACACGTCTGGCAATACTGCCTAATATCTTTGGTGATCCCTGGCCAAAAGAAATTCTGAGTTAGGTGGTGCTTCGTCCAACTAACTCCTAGGTGGCCTGACAGCGGAATATCGTGGGCAACCCGTAGCAGTTCTCGTCTATACCTCTTAGGTACTATTAACTGCTGAACGGACAGGGGAATAGATCCGGCCACTATCTTCTCAGTATACCTGTACAGTAACCCCTTGTTCCAACCATACCTTTTTCCTTCCAACCCCGCCTGATTCTGGTTTACCTTATCCCTATATACTTGCAATGAGGGGTCAGTGGCCACTTCGCTACCAAACTCTAGTGGAGGGGCCCAAGAGACATTAGAGGTGTGATTGCTTATCTGAGCCTCAGAGTGATCAGTCAGTGTGTTGGTGCAGGCCTGTTGTCGGGTAACAACGGGTAGTGCTGCTTGTGGGGAGGTTCGGGGTGCAAACACTGAAGTCAGCTCCCCTAAGTCGTTGCCCAAAATAACGTCTGCAGGCAAATTTTGCATAAGGCCCACTTCTATGTTCCCCGACCCTGCTCCCCAATCCAAGAGTACTTTGGCCATGGGAATCTTGTAAATGGCTCCCCCGGCCACCCGGACAGCTACACAGTCTCCGGTGAGTTGATTGGTGGAAACTAAATGTTGCCGGAGCAAGGTTATGGTGGCCCCAGAGTCACGCAGCCCTTGGACACGTCGGCCCTCTATATAGACCACCTGGCGGTGGCTTTGTAGGTTGTCCGAAGCGGCCTGTACTGGGTTTACCTCGTGTAAGATGCCCAAGGGTTCCTCGTGGAAGACTGCGGGTTGGGTCTGTAGTCGGGGCTCGTTCTGGTAGCAGTGTACAGTTGCCCAGTTGTTCCAGGTGGATCGGTTCTTGTTCCTGGGACAGTCTCTCTGAATGTGCCCTTGTTGGTTACAAAGATGGCAACAGATAGCTGGTCGAGTCTAGTATCGGGAAGGGTGGATTCCCCCTCCAGGACGGGGTAGCAGAGGTGTGGGATCTGCAGTGGGGTTTGGGGTGACCCCAATACTGGAGCGTTGCTGTGTTCGTTGAGCTCTCCGAGCGTCTTGGTATTCATCGACCAAGGTCGCTGCGGTATGTACCGTGCACGGTTTTCGATCTCTCAGCCAGTTTAGCAATTCAGTGGACACCCCTTGGAAGAATTGCTCCATCAACAGGAGTTGTAAAAGGTCTTCCAACTGGGTGACTTGGGCTGCCTGCAACCAGCCTTTAGCGGCCCTGGTTAGCCGATGCGCCCACTCAGTGTGGGTATCTTTCTCCAGCTTCTTCAGGTCTCGGAACCGCTGTCGGTATGCCTCCGGGGTAATAGCATACCTAGTCAGGATGGCCTGTTTTACCTTCTAGTAGTCCCTGCTGTCCTCATCTGGTATGGTGCGGTAGGCTTCAGCAGCTCGCCCGGATAACTTGCCAGCCAGTAGGGGAACTTGGTCAGCGGTACTAATATTATGCAGTTGGCATTATCGCTAAAAGTCCTGTAGGTACCCATCGATATCCTCTGTGTCGGTATGATCCTTGAATGCGTGGTAGGGAATCTTAGCTTTCCCTGTACCAGCACTGGAGTGTACTGGTAGCCCCTCTCCGGGTCTCGGGGTGGATTGTCGGGTCACCATGAAGTATTCCTGTACGTCTGCTGATGTCCGTGTCAGGAGCTCCTCCGAATGGGGTAGCGGAAAAAAAGCCAATCGGGTCCGCATCTCTTTTTGGAATTCGGTTTCGTTGTTCGTCATGGGTACGGCCGTACCTGCTATCCGGTCTCCCTCCATGAGCTCTGCAATCAGCCTTGCTTTGGTTTTATTGCTGGCAATAATTCCTCTCGCCTCCAGTAATTCCTTCAATGCAGTTCTCTTTAGTCTGGTATAATCTGTCCCCATTCACCGTCCGTTCATATACATCACATGTCCTACGACTTGCTGTGCGGTTTGAATCCTGTCGCTTGCCACCAATTGTAGCAGAGAGGTAGTAGGATCTGTAATATCTTTTAAGTAGGCAGAGACAAGCAAGTAACTACTCTTGGTATTTGTAGCAGAGAGGCAGTAGGATCTGTAATATCTTTTGGGTAGGCAGAGACAAGCAAGTAACTACTCTTGGTAATTGTAGCAGAGAGGCAGTAGGATCTGTAATATCTTTTGGGTAGGCAGAGACAAGTAAATAACTACTCTTGGTAATTGTAGCAGAGAGGTAATAGGATCTGTAATATCTTTTTGGTAAGCAGAGACAAGCAAGTAACTACTCTTGGTAATTGTAATAATAACCCCTTTCCACCAAGAACTAGACGACACATAGCTTGGGAGTCAACAACAACTTATTCAACAACTGGAAAAAACAAACACTTTTTAAAAACAGTCTCCCCTACAAGGGGTTTCCCAATTGAAACAGCAGGGAGTTTAAACAGTAACATACAGTTTAACATACATTTTAACCATTAGCCTAAATAACAATTCCTGCATAGTTCATAAGTGGCGAGGTTTGCCACACACATAGTAACACATAAATATATATGTATATACACATAGTAATACATAAATATATATGTATATACACATAGTAACACATAAATATATCTGTATATACACATAATAACACATAAATATATCTGTATATACACATAATAACACATAAATATATCTGTATATACACATAGTAACACATACATATATCTGTATATACACATAGTAACACATAAATATATCTGTATATACACATAGTAACACATAAATATATATGTATATACACATAGTAACACATAAATATATATATGTATATACACATACCAACACATAAATATATATATGTATATACACATACTAACACATAAATATATATATATATATATACACATACTAACACATAAATATATATATGTATATACACATACCAACACATAAATATATATATGTATATACACATACTAACACATAAATATATATATATATATATACACATACTAACACATAAATATATATATGTATATACACATACCAACACATAAATATATATGTATATACATATACTAACACATAAATATATATATGTATATACACATACCAACACATAAATATATATGTATATACATATACTAACACATAAATATATATATGTATATACACATACTAACGCATAAATATATATATATATGTATATACACATACTAACACATAAATATATAAGTATATACACATACTAACACATAAATATATATGTATATACACATACTAACACATAAATATATATGTATATACACATAGTAACACATAAATATATATGTATATACACATAGTAACACATAAATATATATGTATATACACATAGTAACACATAAATATATATGTATATACACATACTAAAACAAATATATATGTATATACACATACTAACACAAATATATATGTATATACACATAGTAACACATAAATATATATGTATATACACATAATAACACATAAATATATATGTATATACACATAGTAACACATAAATATATATGTATATACACATAGTAACACATAAATATATATGTATATACACATACTAACACATAAATATATCTGTATATACACATACTGACACATAAATATATATGTATATACACACACTAACACATAAATATATATGTATATACACATAGTAACACATAAATATATATGTATATACACATACTAACACATAAATATATATGTATATACACACAGTAACACATAAATATATATGTATATACACATACTAACACATAAATATATATGTATATACACATACTAACACATAAATATATATGTATATACACATAGTAACACATAAATATATATGTATATACACATACTAACACATAAATATATATATGTATACACACATAGTAACATATACATTTATATCAATAATAAAGAATTCCAGGCATCCAAAAATAATTATATAAAAAATCCAAGTATTTTTTGTCCATTAAAATCTTGAGTAGCAGAGTCTCCAGATTAAAAGTAAGAACACAGTCTAACATGTTTCGGCCCGTCAGGCCATAATCATAGACATACTCCTCCAATGTGGAGGGTCTGCTTTTATAGGGCGATACTCTTCCCCTTTAGAAACAATTGATTTAACCTTTTCACTACCAGCAGAGTACTATAATATATTATATAAATACATAGGCAGGTTTATATCAGAAGTGGATGAACTTTTCCATATGAACGTACATAAAGTATATAGACAGTATATATTGCAAGCATAGCTGGCATAGTGAAACTATAAATGTAATTGTGACAGATTTCGGGCTACCCTGGGTAGCTCCACCAATGGATCTTTCCAGCACCTGGAACCAGCCGCTATGTAGCGGAGAAAGCGCTCTTAGCAAAGCCCCACCAAAATAACTAGACAGACTAGTATTCAGGTGAACAAAGAACATTTTATTAGGGAAAACACACAACATTTATACCCAAACTGATCTTGATAACAAGCCTTATCTGAACTTCAAATCTCCTGCCATTCCCACCCCTCCAGACAGGCTGGCACCTCCATTGTGTCCATTGTTCCCCAGATTCCAGGGGTACAAGGATGGGGTATTCGGCTTAATCCCGGGGAGCAGCAGCCCTTCCAGGGTGTCTTTAGAAAGCCCTTGGCCCCCAGCTGCTTCGGTCCAAAAAGCACCTTGATCCATGGCTGGGGCTCGGAGTTATGGCTTATCCACTGTACACTGGGAAAGCAATTGGAAAGGGGGGTAATGAGGGGGTTCAGAAACCCCTTATTCCTAGGGGTTCTCACTCCTGAAAATCACCCCCTCTCTAGTCCTCCTTGAGAGGTCCTAATCCCCAAGAGAGCAGAGCTCTAGGACAAGTAGCCACTGGAGCGACCTGAGTTAAAAGGGACTGGCGATCCAAGCTGCTGTGGTCGGCTGGCAATTCCACGGGGCCGCCCGTCTGCTGAATGGGGCTTGGTAAAGCCAGGTTCTCCCTGGAGCTCACCTCTTCTAGTTCGGCAGACCCGGTTAGATCCACACACGGGTTGGCCTGGGGTGTCCGAGGAGCTATGCCACTTTAGTTTGCCAGGAAAGTCCATCAGCGTTTCCATTGCTTTTTCCTGGCTTGTACTGAATGTCAAAGTTAAAGGGCTGCAGGGTTAAACTCCACGGAAACAATCTTCCATTGTCCCCAGAAACTCTGTTAAGCCAGACGAGGGGGTTGTGATCTGTGAGGATGGTGAAAGGTCTCCAATACAGGTAGGGCTATTTCTTCTTCAGGGCCAATACCAGAGCCAGACATTCCTTCTCCACCGCCGCATAGCCTACCTCTCTGGGCAACAGTTTCTGGCTGATGTAGGCTACAGCGTGGTCTTCCTTCATCTATCTGGCTTAATACTGCTCCCAACCCGAACATGGAAGCATCTGTTTTGACATAAAAGTGTTGAGCTGGGTTAGGAGAGGCCAGTACTGGGGCAGAGACTAAGGCAGACTTGAGGCTCTGGAAGACATTCTCACATTCAGGGGACCCCAGGACTTGTCGGGGTAGACTTTTACGGATTAGGTTGGTCAGAGGTTTGGCCAGGGCACTGTAGTTGGGGACAAACCTCCGGTAGTATCTGGCGGTCCCTAGGAAAGCTAGCACTTGGGTCTTGGTACTGGGGGTGGGCCAGTTCACCACTGCCTCAACCTTAGCAGACTCAAGCCACTGTTTCCCACAGCCCACTCGGTAGCCCAGGTACTGGACCTCCGAGCATCCTATGGTGCATTTGTCAGGCTTTAGGGTTAATCCGGTGGCTCTGAGGTGATCTAGAACAATGCCTAGGTGGACCAAGTGGTCCTCCCAGGTGTTTCGCTATAGATGGCAATGTCCTCCAGGTATGCACAGGCATAGTCCTGGAGGCCATCTAGCAGGTGATCTACCATGCATTGGAAGGTGGTTGGAGCGTTTTTCATCCCAAACGGCATGGCCTTAAACTGGTAGAGGCTGAAGGGGGTGATGAAGGCGAACTTGGGGACCAAGTCAGGGGCTAAGGGAATCTGCCAGTACCCTTTACAGAGGTCAAGGGTGGTCAGAAAGTTGCCCCGGACAATTCTGTCCAACATGTCATCAACGCAGGGCATGGGGTAGGCGCCAGCGGTGGTTCAGTCATTGAGCTTGTGGTAGTCAAGGCAGAACTGGGTAGTCCCATCTTCCTTGGGCACCAGCACCACCGGGGAGGCCCAGAGACTGTTGGATGGTTCAACAACACCTAGGTCCAACATTCCCCGGAGCTCCCAGTGCATACTGTCCCAAACTGCCCCTGGGACCCAATAAGGGGTTTGGGGTCTACACTTGGTGTAGGGCCACTGTGGTATATTCGGGGACATTAGAGAACATCTCTCATCGGTCTTCTAGCAGCTACCGGACCTGCCTTCTCTGTTCTGTTCCTAATATTTCATCTAGGGTTATGTCAGCTACTCCTTGGGAGATTTCATTATCTCTGGCATGGGGAGGCTCTCAGATTCTTCCACACCCGGAGCACAGATAGCGGCCACGTCCTGGGCCCATTCTAAGTATGCCTTTAGAATGTTCACATGAAAGGTCCGACGGACCCTGTCATCTGAACATTTGGCTACCAGGTATGTGGTGTCATTTAGCTGTTCCACCACCTGGTAGGGTCTTTGCCAGGAAGCCTGTAGTTTGTCCGTTTTGACAGGCTTCAGGGCTAGTACCTTCTGCTAAGGTTCGGGTACAAGCACTTCTGTTGTACCACCATTTCTGCTGGTGCTGAGCGAACTGGAGGTTCTCCTGCACCTGGTCGGCAAGGTCCTTCAGTCAGTCTCGGAGTTGGAGGACTTACTCCACAGCAGAGGGTTCTTCATTCCCTTCATTCTTCTATTCCTAGCTAGGTCCAGGTGCCCCCGTATCTTCCTGCCATATACTAGTTCAAATGGGGAGAACCCTGTGGATTCCTGGGGCACCTCTCTGTATGCAAAGAGGAGGTGCAGTAGGAATCTTGCCCAGTCCTTGTAAGTGGCCGAGAATGTCCAAAGCGACTGCTTCAAGGTCCTGTTAAACCTCTCGCATAACCCACTGGTCTAGGGATGGTATGGAGCGCTGTGCAGGGGCTTGATCCCGCATAGCTTCCATAATTGTCTGGTAACTGGTGAACTGGGTTCCCTGATCAGAGATTACTTCCCAATGGAAGCCCACCCTGGTAATATCCAGAGCATAGCATCTGCCACTGTCTCCGCCTGGATATTAGTCAGAGGGATTGCCTCCTGTATCGAGTGCATAGTACACCATGTTAAGGATGTACTTCTTTCCTGAGGGACTGGGTTAAACGAAGGGACCCACTATGTCTACAGCAACACTGCTAAAGGGTTTGTCAATAATGGGGAGGGGATGAAGGGGGGCTTTAGTGTGGTCCCCGGTTTTCCCTACTTTCTGGCATACCTCACACATGCTACAGTATTCTTTAATTTCGGCAGTTATTCCAGGCCAGAAAAAGGTCTGGGTTATGTGGTGGTGGGTCCTGGTTTTTCCTAGATGTCCCGCTAGGGGGATATCATGACCTATCTGCAGCAGGTCGGACCGAAAACCGTTTTGGCACAACTAGCTGACGTTTGGGCATTGTCCCTTTTCTCCTCTCGGAGATCCGGTACAGGAGCCCTCCCTCCCACTGAAAACATTCGGCTAT
>NC_069500.1:1446167732-1446187732 GCF_027579735.1 Bombina bombina | reverse complement strand
AATTCCATTCAAAATAGTTTCTATACAATGGGACTCCACCTGTGTTTCTCTTTTGTGTTTCCAAACAGCAGGGGTTCTTCCTGGCCAAAGTCTTATTACCTTCTCATGGACAAATGTTTACTTTTCATTAAATTGTGTCTATGAGATAAAGTCTTAAAAACAAATGGTGTAGCTTGATTCAATTTGGAGACTGGAAGCATCAAAAGTTTTAACAATGGTCGGGGCTGAATAAGAAGTCTTTTGAAAACAGGTTTCACACCTTGAACAAACTTTCATAGGACCGTTTGCAATTTTAAAATATTGTGTTTATGGTATAAGAAATGCAATATTTTTCCCTGTACCTATGATTATAAGAAATGCAATATTTTTCCTGTTTCTATGACTCAACAGGCTCCGGGGCCCTGGAGGTCGGCACCTACTCGATCTCGGTAAGGGGCTAGGGTCGGGTCGCTCAGGGTCTCTTTGGAAGGGGATGCCCAGGCGGTTCGGTCAGGGGGAAGGGTAGGAGTTGGAGCTGGAGGTCGGAGTAAAGGGAAGTTGGGACGGGCCATCTGGGATGAGTAGGGGTCAGATCAGGCTGTCTTACCTGGGTCCCTGGGTGAGATGTAGTGGCTGGTCGTCTGGCTTGCTGAAGGGTGTAGTCACTGGCCACATCTCCAGGGGTGTATCCCCCACAAAGACTAAGACCAGATGCTCGAGGGTTTTTTCCAAGTAGAACCTCAGCATGTATATGTAGGGTGGCATCTCCCGCCACCTGAACAGACAGGGTCCTCCCTTCTTGGCTGGAGGTGGGGGCCAAGTGAGGTTGGATCAAGGGGATAGTAGCACCAGTTTCTTTCAATCCCTGGCCAGCCTGGCCATTTACCCAGAGATCCTGTCGATGGTGGTGGAAGTTATCCATAGTGGCAGCGTGTACTGCATGTATCACCCCACCCTCCTCATCTACCCACTCGGTAGTGTCCTCTGCATACATGCAGTGAGCAGCGACTTGGTAGGTTCTGACGGGAGCCCA
This sequence comes from Bombina bombina, assembly GCF_027579735.1. NCBI lineage: Eukaryota > Metazoa > Chordata > Amphibia > Anura > Bombinatoridae > Bombina > Bombina bombina. Next base: position 1,446,186,720 of record NC_069500.1, on the reverse strand, counting down.
CTGGGGCAGTGGGGCATTTCTTGGCTGTGGTGAGGGGGGGTTTCTGGCTGCTCATTTCGGGCAGTGGTACTGGACATGGCCGATCAGTCCGCACAAAAAGAAACGGGCGGCCACGACGGATCGGGGGTTTGCCCTGGGCTCTGGGGCAGCCTGCCTCCGGGTATCAGTATTTCTTTTACAAAGATATGACGAGTCCATGGATTTCATCCTTACTTGTGGGATATTAACCTCCTGCTAACAGGAAGTGGCAAAGAGCACCACAGCAGAGCTGTATATATAGCCCCTCCCCTTCCCCTCCACCCTCAGTCATTCTCTTTGCCTGTGTTATACTAGGAAGACATGGTAAAGTGAGGTGTTAGTTTTAGTTTCTTCAATCAAGAAGTTTTTTATTTTAAATGGTACCGGTGAGTACTATTTTCCTCAGGGGGATATGGAAGAAGATTTCTGCCCTGAGGTTTGATGATCTTAGCATTTACAACTAAGATCCACGCTGGTTCCCACAAGACTTCTGAAGGTAACCATGAGACATCTTCAGTGTGGAGACCGGTTTCATGCTACAAGCAGCATTAAGGTATGTGCAGCCCTTTTTTCTGAGGAGACTTGGTGTATCAGAACTGGCTGGCATTATTTCCCTGTATGGGAATGGGGTAAGCAGTAAAACCTATTTTAATAAGAGGGGTGTTACTGGAGTCCCTATTTTATATTTTTCATTAGTTGATATTTAGGCATTATGTGACATGGGAGACAATATAAAAAACAATGTTTTATGTTTTTTATTTTTGGCACTTAAAACTTATTGGTTTTATGCTTGAGGGTTGTATTATGTGTGTATTTTTACTTTAGTACAAAACTGCATTTCCATGCGGTGTTGTTTGGGCCTACTCTGACTTTTGATCTTAAGGGCTTAGCAGCAGCAAACAGTAACTCGGTGGCTCCTGGACTGTGTAGCTGGTCTGAAGGGTTGGAAACTTGATTCGAAATACCCTGGGGGCAGGTAGGCGCCACAGCAGAGTGTATTTTTTATCTATCTTTTGACTACATGTTGATATAAGTACTTCTAAAGCCTTATTTCTGCCCTTGCTTCTGGGTGCAGTAATTTTTGGATTAACCAATGATATTAAGTTAAATTTGGGAATAATTTAACGTTTTTTGTGCATTTTGGAAAAATTGTTCTCTTTTTCTTTTCTTAAAGGCACAGTACACGTTTTTTTCTAATGTTTATTTTATGCTATAAATAAGTGTTTAAACGACTTTTGTGGTATTACTAGTCTGTTCAACATGTCTGACATTGAGGTTTCTGTTCTATGTGTTTAGAAGCTATTGTGCAACCCCCTCTAACATTGTATAACTTTTGTACTGAAAGGGCTTTACAATGTAAAAAGCATATTTTAAATAAAGTAAGTGTGCCTAGGGATGATTCTCAGTCTGAAGAGAATCAGGATATGCCATCCAATTCTCCCCAAGTGTCACAACGTTTTATGCCCACACAAGCGACGCCTAGTACTTCTAGTGCGTCTCATTCCTTTACTCTACAGGAGATGGCTGCAGTTATGTCAACTACCCTTACAGAGGTATTGTCTAAATTACCAGTGTTGCAGGGTAAAAGCAGTAGGTCAGGTATTAATGTAAATACTGATTCCTCTGATGCTTTATTAGCTATTTCCGATGTTCTCTCACAGTGCTCTGAGTTGGGGGTCAGGGAATTACTGTCTGAGGGTGAAATTTCTGATACAGGGAATGTTTTGCCTCACACAGATTCGGATGCTATGTCATTTAAATTTAAGCTTGAACACCTCCGCCTGTTGCTTAGGGAGGTTTTGGCGACTCTGGAGGAATCACAATAGGATCACAATCATCCAGAGAAATTGTGTAAAATGGATAAATATTTGGAAGTTCCTACTTACACTGATGTTTTTCCGGTTCCTAAGAGAATTTCGGAAATTATTAGTAAGGAATGGGATAGACCAGGTATACCGTTTTCTCCCTCTCCTAATTTTAAGAAAATGTTTCCTATATCAGATACCATTCGGGACTCATGGCAAACGGTCCCTAAGGTAGAAGGAGCTATATCTTCCCTAGTTAAGCGTACTACTATACCCCTTGAGGATAGTTGTGCTTTCAAGGACCCTATGGATAAGAAATTAGAGGGTCTACTAAAGAAATTATTTGTTAATCAGGGATTTCTTTTACAACCTACGGCTTGCATTGTTCCAGTAACTACTGCAGCAGCTTTTTGGTTTGAGCCTCTAGAAGAGTCTCTTAAAGTTGAGATTCCATTAGATGACATTCTAGATAGAATTAAGGCTCTTAAGCTAGCTAATTCTTTTATTACTGATGCCGCTTTTCAAATTGCTAAATGCAGGATTTGCTATTTTAGCACGTAGAGCATTGTGGCTCAAATCTTGGTCTGCTGATGTGTCATCAAAACATAAGCTTTTAGCTATTCCCTTTAAAGGTAAGACCCTTTTTGGGCCAGAATTGAAGGAGATCATTTCTGATATTACAGGAGGTAAGGGCCATGCCCTACCTCAGGATAGGTCAGTTAAAATGAGGGGTAAACAGAATAATTATCATTTCTTTCGGAACTTTAAAGGAGGACCCCCCACTTCTTCTTCTTCCACAAAGCAGCATGAAGGGGTGGCCTCCGATCTGGGACCTAGTAGGGGCAGACTTTCTTTCTTTGCTCAGACTTGGGCAAGAGATGTTCAGGATTCCTGGGCACTAGAAATAGTGACCCATGGTTATCAATTGGAATTCAAGGATTTTCTCCCAAGAGGGAGATTTCATCTTTCAAAATTATCTGCAAACCAGATAAAGAGAGAGGCGTTCTTACGCTGTGTAAAAGCCCTTTTTACTATGGGAGTAATCTGTCCTGTTCCAAAATTGGAACAGGGACAGGGGTTTTACTCAAACCTATTTGTGGTCCCCAAAAAAGAGGGAACGTTCAGACCCATTTTGGACCTCAAGTGTCTAAACAAATTTCTAAGAGTTCCATCATTCAAGATGGAGACAATTCGAACGATTTTGCCAATGATCCAGGAGGGTCAATATTTGACTACCGCGGATTTGAAGCATGCTTACCTTCATATTCCAATACACAAAGATCATCATCGGTTTCTAAGGTTTGCCTTCTTGGACAAACATTATCAGTTTGTGGCTCTTCCTTTCGGGTTGGCCACAGCACCCAAAATCTTCACAAAGGTTCTAGGGTCTCTTTTGGTGGTTCTCAGACTACAAGGGATAGCGGTGGCCCCTTACCTGGATGATATTCTGATCCAGGCGTCAACATATCATATGACAAAATCTCACACGGACACGGTGTTGTCTTTTCTGAGAACTCACGGCTGGAAGGTGAACATAGAGAAGAGTTCACTTGTTCCACAGGCAAGGGTTCCTTTCTTGGGAACTCTGATAGACTCGGTAGCCATGAAAGTATTTCTGACGGAGGTCAGAAAATCAAAGATTTTGAATGCTTGCCGAGCACTTCTGTCCATTCTTCGGCCATCAGTGGCTTAGTGTATGGAGGTAATCGGATTAATGGTAGCGGCAATGGACATTGTTCCATTTGCTCGCTTTCATCTCAGACCACTGCAACTGTGCATGCTCGGTCAGTGGCATGGGGATTATGTGGATTTATCTCCAAAGATAAGTCTGGATCAAGAGACCAGAAACTCTCTTCTTTGGTGGTTGTCGCCAGATCATCTGTCCCAGGGGACTTGCTTCCGCAGACCCTCGTGGGTGATAGTGACAACAGATGCCAGCCTTCTGGGCTGGGGTGCAGTTTGGAACTCCCTGAAGGCTCAGGGTGTTTGGACTCAGGTGGAGTCTCTACTTCCAATCAATATTCTGGAACTGAGAGCAATATTCAATGCGCCTCAGGTGTGGCCTCAGTTGGCTTCGGCCAAATTCATCAGATTCCAGTCAGACAACATAAAGACTGTGGCATATGTCAATCATCAGGGGGGAACAAGGAGTTCCTTAGTGATGATAGAAGTATCGAAGATAATCAGTTGGGCAGAGGCCCACTCTTGTCATCTGAGGGATCCTCAGGCCGAACTGATAGATGCCTTGGCAGTACCTTGGTTGTTCAGCCTAGCTTATGTGTTTCCGCCGTTTCCTCTCCTCCCACGCGTGATTGCTCGAATCAAACAGGAGAGAGCTTCAGTGATCCTGATAGCACCTGCGTGGCCATGCAGGACTTGGTATGCGGATCTAGTGGACATGTCCTCTCTGCCACTGTGGAAACTTCTGTTGAGACAGGACCTTCTCATTCAAGGTCCTTTCCAACATCCAAATCTAATTTCTCTGCAACTGACTGTGTGGAGATTGAACGCTTGATTTTATCGAAGCGAGTATTCTCTGATTCAGTTATCAATACTTTGATACAGGCTAGAAAGCCTGTCACTAGAAAGATCTATCATAAGATATTGCATAAATATCTTTATTGGTGTGAATCCAAGGGTTACTCATGGAGTAAAGTTAGGATTCCTAGGATTTTGTCTTTTCTCCAAGAAGGATTGGAGAAAGGGTTATCAGCAAGTTCCTTAAAGGGATAAATTTCAGCTTTGTCAATTCTGTTTCACAAACGTTTGGCAAATGTATTAGATGTTCAGTCTTTTTGTCAGGCTCTATCTAGAATTAAGCCTGTATTTAGACCTATTACTCCTCCCTGGAGTTTGAATTTAGTTCTTCGAGTTCTGCAAGGGGTTTCATTTGAACCTATGCATTCCATAGATATTAAACTATTATCTTGGAAAGTTCTGTTTTTGGTTGCTATTTCTTCTGCTCAAAGAGTTTCTGAGCTTTCAGCGTTACAGTGTGATTCGCCTTATCTCATATTTCATTCTGATAAGGTGGTTTTATGTACCAAACCTGGGTTCCTTCCTAAGGTTGTTTCGTATAAGAATATTAATCAGGAAATTGTTCCTTCTTTGTGTCCTAATCCTTCTTCTAAGAAGGAGCGTTTGTTACATAACTTGGACATGGTCCGTGCCTTAAAGTTTTACTTACAGGAAACTAAGGATTTCTGTCAAACATCTTCATTATTCAATGTTTATTCTGGAAAGCGTAGGGGTCAGAAAGCTACACCTTCCTCTCTTTCTTTTTGGCTGAGAAGTATCATCCGCCTGGCATATGAGACTGCTGGACAGCAGCCTCCTGAAAGAATTACGGCTCATTCTACTAGGGCTGTGGCTTCCACATGGGCTTTTAAAAACGATGCATCTGTGGAACAGATTTGTAAGGCTGCGACTTGGTCGTCCCTTCACACTTTTTCCAAATTTTACAAATTTGATACTTTTGCTTTAGGTTCCTGTCTTGTCCCTCCCTTTCATCCGTGTCCTATTACTTTGGTATTGGTTTCCCACAAGTAAGGATGAAATCCGTGGACTCGTCATATCTTTGTAAAATAAAACTAAATTTATGCTTACCTGATAAATTACTTTCTTTTACGATATGACAATTCCACGGCCCTCCCTGTTATTTTAAGACAGGTTTACTTCAGTCAACTCTGCACCTTTTTAGCCTTTCCTTTTCTCTTCCTATTACCTTTGGCGGAATGACTGAGGGTGGAGGGGAAGGGGAGGGGCTATATATACTGCTCTGCTGTGGTGCTATTTGCCACTTCCTATTAGCAGGAGGTTAATATCCCACAAGTAAGGATGAAATCCGTGGACTTGTCATATCATAAAATAAAGTTATTAATCAGGTAAGCATAAATTTAGTTATTGCTCTGCCAGAATAGCTGCTTGATCGACTGTTTCCGGTCGCTGATCATGGACCCACTCTTTAACTTCCACTGGCACAGAGTTATAAGTGTTCCAATAGGATTTGCTGTGAGGCTTCAGTCAGGGTGGTGACCATGCAGGCGGTGAAACAAGAATCCATGGCATGGGTGAAGCGGTGTGTCCACTCTTTGAAAGGCTGCCCCACTTTTCTCTTGAGCTCCCGGAATTTCTGCTGGTGTACCTCCGATGTGAGGGCATATCGGGCCAGTATGCGCTGCTTGACCTTATCATAGTTCCTTTGGTACACAGGAGGGACGGTGTGGAAAACATCCAAGGCTCGGCCGGACAACTTGCCAAGCAGAATGGAAACCCAGTCAGTCCTGGCAACCTCTTGCCGCTCACACTGGGTTTCAAAGAATTGTAAAAAAACTGTCAATGTCCTCCTTTTCTTCCTCTAAGACTCAGAAAGCCCCATACAACAACTTTGGGGGACAGGCAACCTGCTGGGGAAAGACCGGTTGACCTCCCCATGGACTGGTGGATTTCAGCCAGCTTGAGCTGGGTGACCTGATACTATTTTGCTGATGACCTCTTTGGAGGGTCTGGTATTATACAGCGCTATCCATCACTCAATTTCCTGTTGGACATCGGACATGGAAGTCCCCAGGGTGTATGCTGTGCTGGGCCGCCCACTGCCTCGGTTGCTAGGGGACCCTCCAGCCGACTCATCAGACCGATCACCATCCATCAGCTTGTTTATGATGGCTTCTTCTTCTTCAATTAACTATCCAACTCTTCATTAGCGGTTTTTTGAAGAGCTTTACTTTCCAAAAGTTACTTTCCAATAGTGAGTTTCGTTAATATTTTATGTATTTTATGTGTGCATTTTTATCTATGTAGCAACATTGTAACGAATATTATAGAACTGTTCATACATATATTTATTTTATATGATATCACATGTTTATATAATTGTTTGTTTTTAACTGGCCCTCTATGTATTAGCACTTTAAATACTTCTCCCACTTTCTTCCCTCAACATAAATATATATGTATATACACATAGTAACACATAAATATATATGTATATACACATAACACATAAATATATATGTTGTGACAGGAACACTTTTAACCACGGTCTTCTAGGGCACAAATGCAGCACAGGACAATCCACTGTAGTTTAAAAAGCTTTATTTTTCACAGCAATAACAAACAGGCAGTTCATTTCCAAAAGAGGGAAATCCTTCCTCTGCAGCAAAGTTAAGTGCTTTTAAATGTGTCCCAGCACTTCACAGCATTCCACAAGTGCTTTGTAAAAATAATGTCCTTTTACAGTTCACAGGAACAAAAGTCTTTTACACAGTGTAACAAACACACACACCAGCTTCTGTAGCTGTATATCTCTCTCTCAAGGCCTAAGTGAGGCTGCTATTTAAACCCTCACAACTTATAATTAGCCACACCTGTGATTAGCTGCTGGACAGCTTCACAGCTGTCTGGGATAATGGCCCACCCTCTCTCCAATTATCCCAAACCCCAGAACACAGTTTATCAACTGCATAATCAAATACACACTCTTTCTCCCTGGGGTTTTAACTGAAAGGAGAAATAGCATGTACAATGCTTGGTCTTAAATATCTTCCATTTACAACCAGGCCTTGCTTTCTGTCACATATCCTCCCCCCCAGCTCACACCCAGTGGGTTGAGCGACCATGGACATCAATGAATGTACCCGAGACAAACCATCAGCATTGCCCTGCAAAAGACCGGCCCTGTGCTCAACAGTAAAATTGAAGGGTTGCAAGCTAAGAAACCACCTAGTAACCCTTGAATTTGTTTCCTTATTCTGACTCATCCATGTGAGAGGAGCATGATCTGTTATTAATTTAAATTTTCTTCCCAACAGATAGTACCTAAGGGTCTCTAAAGCCCACTTAATGGCAAGGCATTCTTTCTCCACTATAGAATAGTTCTTTTCCTGTGAAATAAGTTTTCTGCTTAGGAAAAGGACAGGATGCTCTTCTCCCTGACACTCCTGCGAGAGAACTGCTCCTAAACCAACATCAGAGGCATCTGTCTGTACAATAAAATCTTTAGCGAAATTGGGGGTTACCAAAACTGGATGGGCACAAAGGGCATCTTTCAACTGCTTAAAAGCTTGTTCTGCTTCTGGGGACCATTTTATCATAATTGGGGCCCTTGCTTTTGTGAGATCCGTCAAGGGTGCCGCAATTGTAGCGAAATTCGGGATAAACCTTCTATAATAACTAGTTATCCCAATAAATGCTCTTACTTGTTTTTTAGTTAGAGGCTGTGGCCAGTTCTGTATGGCCTCTATTTTTGTTGTCTGAGGTTTAACTAATCCTCTACCAATAGTATAACCCAAGTACTTAGCTTCCTGTAAACCAACAGTACATTTTGCAGGATTGGCAGTTAACCCAGCGGACCGTATTGCATCAAGTACTGCTTGAACTTTTGGAAGATGGGATTCCCAATCTGTACTATAAATTATAACATCATCCAAATATGCTGCCGCATAACGAACATGGGGTTTCAGAATTCTATCCATCATCCTCTGGAATGTTGCCGGGGCCCCATGTAAACCAAATGGCAACACCGTATACTGAAATAAGCCCTCTGGGGTTGAAAAAGCTGTCTTTTCCTTTGCTTGACTAGTGAGAGGCACCTGCCAATACCCTTTCGTTAAATCAATTGTAGTGAGATAACGTGCTTTTCCTAGCCTTTCTATTAACTCATCTACTCTAGGCATTGGGTAGGTGTCAAATTTGGAAACACAATTAAGCTTACGAAAGTCATTACAGAACCTTAATGAACCATCCGGCTTTGGAACAAGCACGATTGGACTGTTCCACTCACTTTGTGATTCCTCAATTACCCCAAGCTTTAACATTTTTTCTACCTCCAGTTTAATAGCCTTTCTACGAGCCTCAGGGACCCTATAGGGTTTAAGGCAGACCTTCTTCCCTGGTTCTGTTATTATGTCATGCTTAATAACATTAGTTTTTCCCGGTACCACAGAAAATACCTCTTTGTTTCTTCTAATAAAATCCTTGACCTCTCGCTTCTGATGTACAGATAGGGTTTCTGATATATTTACCTCTGGTTCAGTGACAGGGAGTTCTGTAGGTTTTAAGGCAACTAAAACTTCCCTATCTTTCCAAGGTTTTAACAGATTTATATGATATATTTGCTCAGGTTTCCTTCTCCCTGGCTGACTTACTTTGTAATTAACATCACCCACTTTCTCAATTATCTCATATGGGCCCTGCCAAGTAGCCAAGAATTTATTTTCAACTGTAGGGACCAGAACTAACACCCTATCCCTAGGTTGAAACACCCTGGCTCTAGCATTACGGTTGTAGCTGTACTTTTGTGCTTCCTGTGCTTTTCCCATATGTTCCCTTACAATGGGCATGACAGCTTCCATACGATCCTGCATTTGGGAAATATGTTCAATAATACTTCGATAAGGTGTTGTCTCTTGCTCCCAAGTCTCTTTAACTATATCTAGTAATCCCCTGGGATGCCGCCCATATAACAGTTCAAATGGGGAAAAACCTGTAGAAGCCTGGGGAACCTCCCTGATAGAGAACATTAAATAGGGTAACAGAAGGTCCCAATTTCTCCCATCTGTGTCAATTACCTTTCTTAGCATACTTTTGAGAGTTTTGTTAAACCTTTCTACTAAACCATCAGTCTGAGGGTGATATACTGAGGTCCTTAGTTGTTTTATGCCAAACAACTTACACAATTCTTTTGTAACCCTGGACATAAATGGAGTTCCTTGGTCTGTCAAAATTTCCTTTGGTATCCCGACCCTGCTAAACATTAGCATGAGTTCTTTTGCTATGGACTTTGCAGAGCTGTTACGAAGGGGAACTGCCTCAGGATAGCGTGTAGCATAATCAAGGATTACCAGTATATACTGATGTCCTCTAGCAGATTTAACCAACGGACCCACCAAGTCCATAGCAATTCTTTCAAAAGGCACATCAATTATAGGCAAGGGCACTAAAGGGTTACGAAAATCTTTAGCAGGAGCTGTAAGTTGACACTTAGGGCATGAAGCACAATAATCCTTGATGGCTACAAATATCCCTGGCCAATAAAACCTTCTAAGAACTCTCTCTTTGGTTTTCTCAACTCCCAAATGCCCCCCTAGAATGTGGTTATGTGCAAGATTTAAAACAGTGTTCCTAAAAGTCTGGGGCACCAAAAGTTGTTTAACAATGTCTGTTCCTTTCTTCTCTACACGATATACCAAATCATTAACTGCTTCAAAATAAGGATAGGGTAATACATTTCCTGGCTGTGTCACAACATCATTTATAACCCTGATATTATTTCTTGCCTCTACCAATGTTGGATCCTCCCATTGGGCTTTTTTAAAATTACCAGGGCCACCAACCAGATCTATCAAATCATCAAAATTTTCCAAGCTAGTACTTGGTACTTCATTACTCTGAGAAGGTTGATCACCTACTAATACAGGCATAGGGCAATAAATCTTATTTTTCTCCTTTTCAATGGAACCCCCTTCAAAATCAGTTTCAGAGAAAGGAAATACATAAATATCAGAAGTTTTACATATTTCTGGAGATTCCCATAACTCCAGAAATTTTGGAAAATCTCTCCCTATCACCACCTCATGGGCTAAATTTGGTACTACACCAACACAATATTTTAATTTACCACACTGAGTCTCAATCTCCACCTCAGCTGTAGGACATTCCCGTTTATCTCCATGAACACAGATAATTCCCATTTTTTCCCCATAATCTAATATTGCATCTGGTACTAAAGATTTAGCCACTAGTGTGACCATACTTCCTGAATCAAGCAAAGCCCTAGACACTTTACCATTAACCATCACAGTACACCAATGGGAATCATTATTAACAGAGCTGTTGCTATTAGACAATAGTGAATGTGCAACATTACAGTCCATAAATTCATCTTTATCACAGTCTCTAGCAATATGCCCAACCTCATTACATTTAAAACATCTTACAGGTTGGTTATATTTAAATGTTTCCTTAACTCCTGGGGAAATGTCTCTGGTGTTTTGCCTATACACCTGCTGCTCTCTTATCCCCTTTATCCCCTGAACAGTCTTACCAGTTCTTGTAGAGCTCTGGGACTTGGGATTGTGGGGCTGATCCATTGAAGATTGTTGCAAAACTTCTCCTGAAGCTATAAATCTTTCGACCAATACAATCAACTGATCCGCTGTTTGAGGATCACCTTGATTAACCCACCGCCGCAGGGAAGTAGGTAATCCACGCTGAAACCGGTCCATCACCAGTAGTTCCACTATTTTGGTAGCCGAATTAACCTCTGGTTGCAGCCACTTCCTGGCAAGGTGTATAAGGTCGAACATCTGGGATCTTGCAGCATTATGAGATGAAAACATCCAGGAATGGAATCTTTGTGCACGGACTGCCGAAGTCACCCCCAGGCGTGCAAGGATTTCTGCTTTCAATTTCTCATAGTCACCGGCTTGTGCTGGCTCTAAATCAAAGTAGGCCTTCTGAGGTTCACCACTAAGAAATGGCGCAAGTATACTCGCCCACTCAACTGTCGGCCATTTTTCTCTTTCTGCTGTGCGTTCAAATGCCAAAAGATACGCCTCAACATCATCAGCTGCTGTCATTTTTTGAAGATAATGACTAGCCCTTATTACTCTGGAACCTTGGCTGCCACCAACATATTCAGAGTTCAGTCTTTCTGATATGGCTTGAACCTCTCGTTGCAGAGTCTGTGTAGCACTTTGCTGCTCCTCCCGGGTCTTCCTGAATGTCTCAGCTTGCACAGCAGCCAGCTGTTGAATCAACAATTCAGTGTTCTCCTTCTGTGATTTAGCCAGCAGCATAGCACTCTCTGACTGGGCCAAGACCAACTGTTGCAGTGCTGCACTATTTTCAGCAGCTTTTCTGTTAGTCTCCTGCTGTATAGCATTAGAATGGATCAAAGCTTTAATGACTTCCTCCATGTTGCTTGCAGATTATTATGCCCACAGACATACAACGTGGTTGCCCGGATTCTCCACCAAGTGTGACAGGAACACTTTTAACCACGGTCTTCTAGGGCACAAATGCAGCACAGGACAATCCACTGTAGTTTAAAAAGCTTTATTTTTCACAGCAATAACAAACAGGCAGTTCATTTCCAAAAGAGGGAAATCCTTCCTCTGCAGCAAAGTTAAGTGCTTTTAAATGTGTCCCAGCACTTCACAGCATTCCACAAGTGCTTTGTAAACATAATGTCCTTTTACAGTTCACAGGAACAAAAGTCTTTTACACAGTGTAACAAACACACACACCAGCTTCTGTAGCTGTATATCTCTCTCTCAAGGCCTAAGTGAGGCTGCTATTTAAACCCTCACAACTTATAATTAGCCACACCTGTGATTAGCTGCTGGACAGCTTCACAGCTGTCTGGGATAATGGCCCACCCTCTCTCCAATTATCCCAAACCCCAGGGACCCAGAACACAGTTTATCAACTGCATAATCAAATACACACACTTTCTCCCTGGGGTTTTAACTGAAAGGAGAAATAGCATGTACAATGCTTGGTCTTAAATATCTTCCATTTACAACCAGGCCTTGCTTTCTGTCACAATGTATATACACATACTAACACATAAATATATATGTATATACACATACTAACACATAAATATATATGTATATACACATACTAACACATAAATATATATGTATATACACATACTAACAAATAAATATATATGTATATACACATAATAACACATAAATATATATGTATATGCACATACTAACACATAAATATATATGTATATACACATACTAACACATAAATATATATGTATATACACATAGTAACACATAAATATATATGTATATACACATACTAACACATAAATATATATGTATATACACATACTAACACATAAATATATATGTATATACACATACTAACACATAAATATATATGTATATACACATACTAACAAATAAATATATATGTATATACACATACTAACACATAAATATATATGTATATACACATAGTAACACATAAATATATATGTATATACACATAGTAACACATAAATATATATGTATATACACATAATAACACATAAATAAATATGTATATACACATAGTAACACATAAATATATATGTATATACACATAATAACACATAAATATATATGTATATACACATAGTAACACATAAATATATATGTATATATGCTTAGTAACACATAAATATATATGTATATACACATAGTAACATATATATATATATATATATACACATAGTAACACATAAATATATATGTATATACACATAGTAACACATAAATATATATGTATATACACATAGTAACACATAAATATATATGTATATACACATAGTAACACATAAATATATATGTATATATACTTAGTAACACATAAATATATATGTATATACACATAGTAACACATATATATATATATATATATATATATATATATACACATAGTAACACATAAATATATATATATACACATAGTAACACATAAATATATATGTATATACACATAGTAACACATAAATATATATGTATATACACATAGTAACACATAAATATATATGTATATACACATAGTAACACATAAATATATATGTATATACACATAATAACACATAAATATATATATGTATATACACATAGTAACACATAAATATATATGTATATACACATACTAACACATAAATATATATGTATATACACATACTAACACATAAATATATATGTATATACACATACTAACACATATATATATATATATGTATATACACATAGTAACACATAAATATATATGTATATACACATAGTAACACATAAATATATATGTATATACACATAGTAACACATAAATATATATGTATATACGCATAGTAACACATAAATATATATGTATATACACATACTAACACATAAATATATATGTATATACACACACTAACACATAAATATATATGTATATACACATACTAACACATAAATATATATGTATATACACATACTAACACATAAATATATATGTATATACACATAGTAACACATAAATATATATGTATATACACATAGTAACACATAAATATATATGTATATACACATACTAACACATAAATATATATGTATATACACATACTAACAAATAAATATATATGTATATACACATAGTAACACATAAATATATATGTATATACACATAGTAACACATAAATATATATGTATATACACATAATAACACATACATATATATGTATATACACATAGTAACACATAAATATATATGTATATACACATAGTAACACATAAATATATATGTATATACACATAGTAACACATAAATATATATGTATATACACATAGTAACACATAAATATATATGTATATACACATACTAACACATACATATATATGTATATACACATAGTAACACATAAATATATATGTATATACACATAGTAACACATAAATATATATGTATATAAACATAATAACACATAAATATATATGTATATACACATAGTAACACATAAATATATATGTATATACACATAATAACACATAAATATATATGTATATACACATAGTAACACATAAATATATATGTATATACACATAGTAACACATAAATATATATGTATATACACATACTAACACATACATATATATGTATATACACATACTAACACATAAATATATATGTATATACACATAGTAACACATAAATATATATGTATATACACATAGTAACACATAAATATATATGTATATACACATAGTAACACATAAATATATATGTATATACACATAATAACACATACATATATATGTATATACACATAGTAACACATATAAATATATATGTATATACACATAGTAACACATAAATATATATGTATATACACATAGTAACACATAAATATATATGTATATACACATAATAACACATAAATATATATGTATATACACATACTAACACATAAATATATATGTATATACACATACTAACACATAAATATATATGTATATACACATAGTAACACATAAATATATATGTATATACACATACTAACACATAAATATATATGTATATACACATACTAACACATAAATATATATGTATATACCCTTAATAACACATAAATATATATGTATATACCCTTAATAACACATAAATATATATGTATATACACATACTAACACATAAATAGATATGTATATACACATAGTAACACATAAATATATATGTATATACACATAGTAGTAACACATAAATATATATGTATATACCCTTAATAACACATAAATATATATGTATATGCACACACTAACACATAAATATATATGTATATACACATAATAACACATAAATATATATGTATATACACATAGTAACACATAAATATATTTGTATATACACATACTAACACATAAATAGATATGTATATACACATAGTAACACATAAATATATATGTATATACACATAGTAGTAACACATAAATATATATGTATATACCCTTAATAACACATAAATATATATGTATATACACACACTAACACATAAATATATATGTATATACACATAATAACACATAAATATATATGTATATACACATAATAACACATAAATATATATGTATATACACATACTAACACATAAATAAATATATATGTATATACACATAATAACACATAAATATATATGTATATACACATACTAACACATAAATATATATGTATATACACATAATAACACATAAATATATATGTATATACACATAGTAACACATAAATATATATATGTATATACACATGTAAACACATAAATATATATGTATATACACATAGTAACACATAAATATATATGTATATACACATAATAACACATAAATATATATGTATATACACATAGTAACACATAAATATATCTGTATATACACATAATAACACATAAATATATATGTATATACACATAGTAACACATAAATATATCTGTATATACACATAATAACACATAAATATATATGTATATACACATAGTAACACATAAATATATTTGTATATACACATAATAACACATAAATATATATGTATATACACATAGTAATACATAAATATATATGTATATACACATAATAACACATAAATATATATGTATATACACATACTAACACATAAATATATATGTATATACACATAATAACACATAAATATATATGTATATACACATAATAACACATAAACATATATGTATATACACATACTAACACATAAATATATATGTATATACACATAATAACACATAAATATATATGTATATACACATAGTAACACATAAATATATATGTATATACACATAGTAGTAACACATAAATATATATGTATATACCCTTAATAACACATAAATATATATGTATATACACACACTAACACATAAATATATATGTATATACACATAATAACACATAAATATATATGTATATACACATAATAACACATAAATATATCTGTATATACACATAATAACACATACATATATATGTATATACACATAGTAACACATAAATATATATGTATATACACATAGTAACACATAAATATATATGTATATACACATAGTAACACATAAATATATATGTATATACACATACTAACACATAAATATATATGTATATACACATAATAACACATAAATATATATGTATATACACATAGTAACACATAAATATATATGTATATACACATAGTAACACATAAATATATATGTATATATCCAACCAGAGAAAAAGAGCAATGAGCAGCAACAATGAAGTAAAATAAAACGTAGCTTTTATTGAAGCATAAACATTTAAAAGTTCATGGAGGTGCAAAAGATACAAGTGCAAAAATGACAGTATACGCGTTTCGGCGTTGTGCCGTAATCACTACTGCTAGAGAACACTTAGTGTGGTTGATTTAAAAAGGGTGTGTGAACTCCCTATTGGTTAAAACATATTCAAATGAGGATACTCCTTCATGACATCACACAATTGTATCTAATGAGACACTGAACCTGTCAGGAAATAGTCTGACACAACAAACAATAATAGATTCGACCCTGGGTCCTAGAGCTCATATATTAAATGTATGTATGCATATATATGTGCGCATTAATCCTTTGGCAATGGTTAACATATGTTTCAAACCTAATGTAAAAAGCAAAATACACAAGAAATAATAAAGCACTCTAGTGGATTAAGTGTATATATAACAAAAATGAGCAAAAAAGGGACATAAATCATACATATTCCTCCTTGTTATTAAATGTATATTAAACATTGCTTGTATGTTGTATACACAGTAAATAAGTGTTCTACAATACTTTGAACTTAATGTAATGGAATAAAGTAAATACCCTTATATATCAATCAACGGTGTAAAAAACACCTAAGTGAGTGCATACTAATACCATTAGAGGGACAATACTACGCAAACAGCAGACCCATTATTAAAATGTAAAGTTTTACCTAATGAATGGTTTATTCCCAATAATTAATTAAATCGTACTCTGCATATTATTACAGATATTGCTTGACAGGTACTGTTTTCCATAATTGTACAAGGGGTTTACTTTCCTCATTTGCCATTGTGGACATTCGATGGCAATAGCAAACAGTATCGATATGAAGGAGGAGTTTCCAATTTAATCTGGAACTTTTTTACTTGCTTCATACATTGACTGTGTTACATTGAATTTATACTCACCGTTTACTATACTGAGTGACTTACATGCCACATTAATCTCTTACTCATCCTGCTATTTGGTTCAGTTATATATGTATATACACATAGTAGTAACACATAAATATATATGTATATACACATAGTAGTAACACATAAATATATATGTATATACACATAATAACACATAAATATATATATATGTATATACACATAGTAACACATAAATATATCTGTATATACACATACTAACACATAAATATATATGTATATACACATAGTAACACATAAATATATATGTATATACACATAGTAACACATAAATATATATGTATATACACATACTAACACATAAATATATATATATGTATATACCCTTAATAACACATAAATATATATGTATATACCCTTAATAACATATAAATATAATTCACCTAGATTACAAGTTTTGTGTTACGGATTTTAACGCTGAAAAAATGTCCATTCCAGCGTAATGGCCAGGAACGCATATTGCGAGTCGTGTCGGTGTAGCTATACCGCAAGCATTTAGCCTGTAACGCAACATCTATTCCACACTCAAAAAAAAATTACGTTTTTGTGTGGGATTTTCATAGCGCCGATATTACAGGTTATGCGGCTCGGCTAAAATGCTTGCGTTACAGCCTATACAGACACGATCCATACCCGCCATCTGAGACCAGTAGTTAAGAGTTTTGCGCAACAAAACACATAACTAAAGTGTTACAAAGTACACTAACACCCATAAACTATCTATTAACCCCTAAACTGCCTCCCTCCTGCATCGCAAACACAATTTAAAACTTATTAACCAATAATTGCCGCCCACCCACATTGCGACTATTAAATAAACCTAATAACCCCTAATCTGCCACCCACATTCCCAACACTAATTAAATATATTAACACCTAATCCGCAGCTCCCCGACATCACCGCCACTATAATAAAGTTATTAACCCCTAAACCCCCGGCCCCCACATCATCGCCACTAAATAAATCTATTAACCCCTAAATCTCCAGACCCCCAAATTGCTGCTACTAAATAAACCTATTAACCCCTAAACCGCCAGCACCCCACATTGCAAAACACTCAATTAAACTATTAACCCCTAAACCTAACACCCTCCAACTTTCAATTAAAATTACAATATAACTATCTTATAATAAATAAAAACTGTGAAATAATAAAAAAAAAGTTTAAACTTTAAATTAACCTAACATAACTATTCTAATAACATTTAAAAAACTACCAATTAAAAAACTAAAATTACAAAAAATATTAAACACTAAATTACGAAAAATAAAACACTAAGCTTACAAAAAATAATAAACAAAATTATCAAAAATAAAACCAATTACACCTAATCTAATAGCCCTATAAAAATAAAAAAAGTCCTCCCAAATAAAAACACCCCCTAGCCTACAATAAACTACCAATAGCCCT